>NC_084616.1:56916913-57101913 GCF_033978795.1 Nerophis ophidion
AATGAAAAAGGAAAATAATTTTACCCTTGTGTCTGGGAATATTTGTGTCATTGTTCAACACATTGGGACTTTCGGCGAGATAAAAGAACGACGGCTTCACATAGTCGCCGCTCGTCAAATCAAAGTGGTTGTCCAGCAACCCAAAGCTTTACAGCAAGTCTGTAAGAGTTTGGAAACATTTTTAAAAAATGTTTCTGATCACACAAAGCAATCTCTAAGACGGACTGACACATCTCTGACCGGCGCAAGGTAGGATATTCGTGGAAATAAACATGTCAGAAATGCCGCTCGTGGTCGAAGCTCTTCGAAATGGCTGTGTCGAGTGTAGAGGAAGGGATGTCATCAAAAATCCAGCCCTTTATGGCTTCAAGCAGCATGCAAGATGAATGAATGAAGCGTTAGTACACCAAGACATGGTTCGCACACAGAGGCATATTAGGCGGGATGTAAATATGCGTAAACCGAAAATGTATGCAAATAGAGGCGTTCGCCAATCGAGATTCCACTGTACTCCCAGAATAAACATGAGAATTGAGCCTGCAACAACTGCCATACAGGTGTGTTGTCCATGCTGGGAAACGGGATCCTGCTGTTCGTGGCCTACAGAAAAAAGTCCTCCTTGAAGCCAGCAGAGTTCTTTGTAGTCAACTTGGCCATCAGCGACCTGCTGATGACCATATCCCTCTTCCCCTTTGCTGTGCCGTCATCCTACACTCATAAGTAAGTCTTATTTTCATCTGCTCTACTACGTCACCACATCTTCACATTTGTTGCCTGGTAAAGGTTAGTTCCTCATATTACAAGTGAAAAGCATCCTCTTCAGTGCTTGAGATTAAAGTAAGACTTACCAACATGCCGAAATCATTCGTCAAGTATATTATTTTAGCACAGGTAAACCTACCCCAAACAACACCCTAGTGCAGGGGTCGGGAAACTTTTTGGCAGAGAGAGCCAAGAAGCCAAATATTTTCAAAATGTATTTCCGTAAGAGTCATATAATATTTTTTTCAACACTGAACACAACTCAACGCGTGCATTTTCAAGTAAGACCAACATTTCTAGAGTATAATAAGTCTCTTATTCTTTGGAATAACATTGTTATTCTGAAGCTAACTGTGGAGGGGGCGTGGCCTGATGGCCTGCAGCGAAGCGGGGTGTTGCCAGGGCCTACCTCAAAATCAGCGACAGGTGCGTTGACGGCCCAGCTGGGCCTTGTTTTCTAATCACCTGTCACTCTGTTTATAAGCAGCAGCCAGGAGAGAGCGAGAACGAAAGAGAAAAAGACAAATGCTGGAAAGCAACTAAGAGACTTATTGAAAAATAAAAAAAATATTGTAACCCTGGAACAGGCTCTCATGTCAGTGCCTGGTGGTCTGAAGAACACCCAAGAAGGCAAGCCCCACACTAACCAATAATAAATAAATTACTTCTTACCATTAACGCAACTTCTTGAACATAAAAATGCATGAGAATGTTTTATATTTTGAACGTTATTTTTGATTACAAGTGGAATTATTCATTATTTATCGTGCTGAGCAATGTCAGCTCAGATATATCCGAGAGCCAGATGCGGTCATGAGAAGAGCCACATCTGGCTCGCGAGCCCTAGGTTCCCTACCCCTGCCCTAGTGGCAACCGTGTATGTTTGCCCTTGAACGGGTCTGTAGCGAAAACGTTGGTATTTTTGCAACCAAACTAGATTATTGTGAAGTTTTTATATCGATGTGACCTCTCTCAGGACTGCAGCTCTATACAAAGCGAGGTGGCGTCACATACCAAACAAACACATATTCTCAAACAAATCCCACTCATCATGCCAATTTAAAAAAATGTTTTGACTATTTTCTTTATCTCTCCCATTCCTTTTGTCCCTTTTCCTCCACATCCAGGTGGCTGTTTAATAGGACCACCTGCACCGTTTATGCATTCTGTGGTGTTTTGTTTGGCCTGTGCAGTCTGACTAACCTCACAGTGCTCTCCTCCGTCTGCTGGCTCAAAGTCTGCTGCCCAAACTATGGTAGGATCACACTTTACACTGGAACTCAGTGTTAAAGGAGAACTGTACTTTTTTTTGGATCACTGGATCATTAAGAATAATTATGAAAGACATGACGAAGGATGTATTTTTTAATGCATTGTAACTAATAAATAAAGCGATCATTCATAATATTTTCATAATATATTCATAGAATGTTTGTATTTTGATCATTTTAAGCATATGCTGAAACATTAATTTCAAAAATGCATCACAACGTTCGCTTTTTTTTTTTTTATCACTGATAATACTCACTGCAGACTTTATGAGAGCCAGCAAACACCAATCACTGTACAAAGTCTGCTGTCAATAGGAGGCTGTCACGCCAAATTTCTTCCCCCCCTACAAAAACCTTCCCTCCCGGACGAAATTTGGCGTGACAGCTCCTCCAATGCCTGAAGGACCCCAATGAGGGCGTGACAATACCAAGTTATATGACTCTTAAGGGTTACAGCTGCAAAATTAGCAAAGCAAAAATAGTTTGAAAGGTTAGCATGCTGGAATGCTAATATTTTTTCCTGACCGTTGAGGGTTACAGCTGCAAAATTAGCGATTCAAAGATAGCGTGAAAGGTTAGCATGCTGGAATGCTAATATTTTTTCCTGACCGTTGAGGGTTACAGCTGCAAAATTAGCGATTCAAAGACAGCGTGAAAGGTTAGCATGCTGGAATGCTAATATTTTTTCCTCACCGTTATTTTTCACCTATGACAATCAGCCAATTATAATGCTTTTAAAACAGGCAGCTGTGTGGGCTGCTTTAAGGTCCTTCCACCCTCTTTGGGGTCCTTCAAGTAGTTTCTTCCGGGGGGAAGGTTTTTGTAGGGGGGAAGAAATTTGGCGTGACAGCGCCAACTGCTAGGATGTTCATATATTCCCATTTAGATGAAGAATGACTCATTATTCTCGCGAAGAAAAGGGGATTAGAACCAAGTCTCTTTTCCTTTTTTTCTCACAATTGTGGGTCTAAATTGGCTGTGAAAGTGTGCCAAAATGTCAGAATACGTCTTCCTCCTTCTACGTTCCAGGTGAGAGGCATTATTTATGGTCCAAAATAAACTTCCAAAGAGCAGGGAAGCAAGGAAACAGCAGACCACTCGATGATGAAAACATAGGGACACATGATAGTGATCAAATTGGTGCTATAAATAGTTTGTCTATAATAACAATATCACTAATACTTGGTTAATATTCAAGTCGTGAAATGTAAATGAATTATTGTTGGCGGATTTGGATGGGTTTTCCTTGGATTTTATGGGCAAAATAGAGGACCTCCCATTGGCTCTGCCGAAAACAGACTTTTATTTCCAAGTTAGAATGCATTATTTTTTTAAAAATACATCCGTCGTCATGTCTTTCATAATGATTGTGAATGATAGGAGACACTTTTAAAAAGTGCAGTTGCCCTTTTATGTATGTACTTTATTAAAACATTGTGGAAATAAATGTTTTATTTTTCTCAAACTAGTTTTAATTTGTTACATTTGCTGATGATGTTCATATGTCATACATCAGAACAATTGAGAAATAGACACTTGTTATTTTTATATACCAGATTAAAACAAAGCTGAATTTTACATCTGACAAGTTTTTCAACCACAATGCTATAAACTTAAAAACTCCTTGACACATATTGTGGAAGTAAGTAATGGTATTTTAGAGACACTATCTCTTGATTGACCCAAAGAGGTGGTCAGTCCCCTTTTTCACAATTGGGACCTGAGGGAATGTTGCATCAGTAGGGAAATCATACTCCCTAACCTCAACAACACAACAATAGTTATCACTCTGACTGTGGAACACTGGACCAGCATGCAAACGTTATCCTATATGCCTTTTGAGAGTAAAATGAGTTAGGTTTGCATTATCAGAATTTGACCCATTCGGGAGGAGCTCCAAGTAAATCCGTTGCTCCTTCACATTGAGAGGTGCCAGATGAGTTATTTCGGGCATCTGGTCAGAATGCCCCCCGAACGTCTCCCTGGGTAGGTATTTAGGTCGCATACAACCGAAAGAGGACCACGGGGAAGATCCAGGACACGGTGGAGAGACTATATTTCCCAGCTGGCCCAGGGAATGCCTATGGAACCCCCCGGGAAGAGCTGGACGAAGTAGCTGGGGAGAGGGAGTCTGGGCTTCTCTGCTTTGGCTGCTGCCCCTGCAATCTGGTTTTGGAAAAGCGGGAGAAGATGGTTTGATGGTTGGACATACCACAGAGAATGGCATTTGTACCTTGTTCAGATTACACTTATCTATCCCATTTTTTATACTACTTATCCTCCTCAGGGTTTCAGTGAGCTGAACCCTGTTCCAGCAAACTCCAGAACCCTGGACTGGTCACTATTCAATCACGGGGCATATTTTGGGGCACTATAGCTTGGTTGGTAGAGTGGCTATGCCAGCAACTAGAGGGTTCCAGGTTCGATTCCTGCTTTCGCCATCCTAGTCACTGCCTTTGTGACCTTGGGCAAGAAACATTACCCACCTACTCCCTGGGCCACCAACACTGGTTTAAATGTAACTTAGATATTGGGTTTCACTATGTAAAAGCACTTTAAGTCAGTAGAGAAAAGCGCTATATAAATATAATTCACTTCAATCACTTCACTTTGATAAACACTCTCACATGGAAGTCAGCTATGTTAACCATTACACTATCAGTCACCCAGTTCATATTTGTATGTGCATCATATATAGTGTAAGTGTTGTAAACATGTAATTATATTTAGACGTTTATTTCCCTAAACCTCAAACTACACCCTTCTCTCTCTCTCTTTCTGCCATGTCTCGTCACTGCAATCATCTCCTACTGTTGTCTTGCGGGCCAAAAATATTTGCGGACACAAGGTAAAAAATGTTTTAACTTTTTTTTTCTTCATTGTAGCAATGGGGTTTTAAAGGGAAACTGAACTTTTGGGGGGAATTTTGCCAGTCATTCACAATCATTATGTAAGACAAGAAAACATGGTTTTCTTTTTTATGCATTCTAAATTGTACAGTATAGTGATCAAAATTAAACTTAAAGTGGAACTTGTAGGAGTTGCTTTATTCTGCCTATAACGCCCTTAAAAAACTCCAGATAGACAAATAGATAGGTCTTTATTGTCATTGCACAAGTACAACGAAACACCCCCATTAACGTTTTATATACATGCTGTAAGTATATATGTAATGTATTGACAGTAATTAAGATTTAATATTTACCTATTTTGGTTATTTTAAGCATACGCAGCGTTTATAACTTAAAAAAATGCATGAAAACTTTTGTTTATTTTTTAACAGCCTCACAGACTATTACACACTGCAGTCTTTATGAGAGCCAACAAACATAATAAAACATTACTTCCTGTGCAGTGTCTGCTTTCATTAGGATGCCGAATGCTAGGATGTTCATTTATTCCCATTTCGATGAAAAATTACTCATAATCCTCGTGAAGAAAAGGGGGATGGATCCACCATTTCCGGGTAAAAACTGGATTTCAAAGTGTACCAACTTGTTGGAATACGTCCTCATCCTTCTACTATCAGGGTGAGAGGCAACATTTATGATGTACAATAAACTTCCGTGAGCAAGTAAGCGAGGAAGCAGCTCACTAGTCGATCATGTCAAAATATGCACACAAGCTTTTGATCTCGGCGCCGCTATAAATAGTGTGTCTGCATTAGCGCTTATAATAACAATATCACTAATACTTGGTTAATATTCAAGTCATGAAATGTAAATGGAGTATTGTTGGTGGTTTTTGCATGGTTATTTATTCTATTTTATGAGCGCAATTGGCTACGTTATAAGCATACTTTTATTTTTGATTTAATTCTGAGTTAAAATGCATAAAAAAACAAAAAAATTACTTTTGTTGTCGTGTCTGTCATAATGATTGTGAATGATAAGCAAAATTCTCCACAAAAATGCAATTATTTTTTTTTATGTTTTCGTGTTGGCGCGCTTTGACAGTGTCAGCTATTGTATTGTTTGGATAATAATTGACCCATTATTATGAAAGCTTTGAATCAAGATTTTTTTTTTCGTCTTTGAAATTCAATGTATACACAGGGAATGAGATAAAAACACCACAACAGAAGACAGTGTCAGCAGCGACTTTTTTAACTCTTCGTCATGTGGATTGAAATGATTCTTCATCCAAACGGAAATATATGGACATCCTGTCAGTCGTCATCACAGTAGGACAATTTGAATTGGATTAAAAACCTAACCGGAAAAAAAATGGTTCATATAAACGCATCATTCGGAATATTCTGACCCAATAACATATGTTCGGATCAATATTTAATTGGGATTGTGACGGGTGATTCATGCACGAAATTCAGGTTACGATTATCCTTACTGCGCATGTGTTTGATGTCAGCTATACTTTGGTGGTGGAGCGGGGACTACATTTTGTGGTCTCGGAATGAAGTGATTGTCTTGCTGCTGTCCATTTACCCTCAGAAGTGCTTTATATATCCTGTTGAGTGTGTTGCTTTAAAACGAGACTAGCAAAAACAAAATTTTGGTATGGAGTGTCATGTGTCGATGTAACAATAAAATAAGGGATCCAGTTGTTGTCTTATTGAGCTGTTCTATGACATTACAGCTACTTTAAGTGTTAACTGCTAACCTCAAACACATGCACACAATGTTAATCAGTCGTTCTTAAATAAAAAATTTTCCTCCTTCTAGTATCCATAAAATTGATTGATTCCCATTTACAACAATTTTTGATTGATACCTATCTTCCGGACGGCCTACTCGCTCAGCACAGATCGATATACTAGAATTTTAGATATATAAACCAATCTATCAATATAACAATCAATCGTTACAGCCCTAATAATTTCATAGACAAAATTTTGCTGCATGATACTTCTTTCAGTATTTTGTGTTGGTATATAGACCAAGGCATTTCCACTTTTCTGGAAGATTGTGCTCCACTGGGTGTCTTAGCCTCTAGTTAATATTTAATCATGGGAGAATGGAGCTACTTTATGTTAGTTTTACTATTACTATGATGACACAAAATAGATTTGTGTTACAAATGAATAGTCAAACACTATTTGCTTTCAATTAAGTTTAATCTACAGGCCTTCTCTGACTGCTGATTGACTCGCGAGCACTGGATCGAAGTCTATACAACAAAAGATGTGATGGGGATAGATCACAGGCATTCTTGCTTGGTGCACTCAGCCCCTCTGTGTGTTTCATTTAAGAAGGTATAATTAAAAGAGGGAGATGGGAATAGCATGGACTAAAGAGAAGACTTACAGCTTACTGACAACAAAATCGATAGAAAGTATCTACTGTGATGTTAAGTGTGACTGTCAGAGAATTTACTGTAGGTCAGGGCTATTTAATTTAAATGTTTTGGGGGCCAAATTTCCTGTAAGAGAAGGACCGAGGGGACCAGACTTCTCTTTTCACATTTTTTATTTTGTATATTTTTACACTCAACTGGCTCACCTCAAGGATGTGTGTTTTCAGCCCATCTTGTTGTCTTGTGCACAAACAAATACCAAAGTAAGAATGCTATGAGGAGGTTAGTTAAATTTGCAGATGACACGGTCATTGTCAGTCTTCTTAGCGGAAATGAGTCCATGTTCCTGTTGTTAATGAATTTTAGTGAATTGTTGTGAGGAACCCTTTTTACAGCTGAACATATGTGAAACAAAAGACATGATTATTGATTTAAAAAAACAACACCAATGCCATACCTACCGCAGTCATCAAAGGTCAATACTTTGAAATGGTAAAGCTGACCTTTAAGATGAACTGTGAGTCTGTGTGTAAAAAAGGGACACCGACGTCTTCACTGCCTGAGGAAATTGTCACATCTTCACACAGAGAGACCTATGTTGACACTGTTTTATCGGGCATATATTCAATCTATATTGTCTCTCTCCCTGGTCTCATGGTTTGGTAGTTTGTCCTTGAGATACAAGTCAGCACTAAATCAAATAGTTAAGTGGGCTAGTAAGCTTATAGGTGAGCCGCAACTCAACCGATCTGACATCCATATCCCACAGCTGCAGCGCAAGGCCAGTTCTATTATTAATCATTGCACACATCATCCTTCAGGCAGTGAATTTCAGCGCCTTTGCTCTGGTCGGTGGTTTGTTGTTCCTCTTTGTAGGACTAAACACTTAGCTTTTAAACCCATGTAGCAGTTAAGTTACATGCTACAAAAGAAAAGAAAGAGAGAACTGGACTAGTGCAACTCCACGGGCAAGGGACAAATTATACGCTAAATGGGTTGTACTTCTTTAGCGCTTTTCTACCCCTTTTTAAGGAGCCCAAAGCGCTTTGACAGTATTTTCACATTCACACACACATTCACACACTGATGGTGGGAGTTGCCATGCAAGGCGCTCACCAGGACCCATCAGGAGCAAGGATGAAGTGTCTTGCCCAAGGACACAACGGACGTGACTAGGATGGTAGAAGGTGGGGATTGAACCAGTAACCCTCAGATTGCTGGCACAGCCACTCTACCAACTTCGCCACGCCGTCCGTACGGGAACAATCAATGATGATTGGTTGGTTTAAGTAGAAGAAAATCCATGATTGGTTGGTTGGTTTACTATGGGGAGTCACGATTGGTTAAGATTAGGGAATAACATTACGGACAGGCCAATCAGAGGCAAGATAGGGCGGGTCATCGAACCAGGAAGGGAAATCACAACCGACACATACAGTGGGGCAAAAAGTATTTAGTCAGTCACCGATTGTGCAAGTTCTCCCAATTAAAATGATAACAGAGGTCTGTAATTTTCATCACACTTCAACTGTGAGAGACAGAATGTGAACAAAAAAATCCAGGAATTCACATTGTGGGAATTTTAAAGAATTTATTTGTGAATTATGTTGGAAAATAAGTATTTGGTCAACCATTCAAAGCTCTCACTATTTTGTTTTCATCTGACCACATGACCTTCTCCCAGTCCTCTGCGGTATCACCCATGTATTCATTTTGAGCCAAAACCTCCTATCAGCGAGAGCTTTGAATGGTTGACCAAATACTTATTTTCCACAATAATTTACAAATAAATTCTTTAAAATTCCTAAAATGTGAATTCCTGGATTTTCACATTCTGTCTCTCACAGTTGAAGTGTACCTATGATGAAAATTACAGACCTCTGTCATCATTTTAAGTGGGAGAACTTGCACTATCGGTGGCTGACTAAATACTTTTTTGCCCCACTGTACATCCCAAATGATGACAAGAGAGTCGGAGAAGAGAAGATCGTAAGCTCAAATCAAATCAGAACTGCTCTTGACATGGAAGACGAGGACTACACATTTAAAAACACACATGATTGGGGCAGATGTGATGACCTCTGCTACAGTATAGCCCAGTTGTTCTCAAATGGGGGTACTTGAAGGTATGCCAAGGGGTACGTAAGATTGGTATAAAATATTCTAAAAACAGCAACAATTCAAAAATCCTTTATGGGGGCGGCGTGGCGCAGTGGCAGAGTGGCCGTGTGCAACCCGAGAGTCACTGGTTCAAATCCCACCTAGAACCAACCTCGTCACGTCCGTTGTGTCCTGAGCAAGACCCTTCACCCTTGCTCCTGATGGGTGCTGGTTGGCGCCTTGCATGGCAGCTCCCTCTATCAGTGTGTGAATGTGTGTGTGAATGGGTAAATGTGGAAGTAGTGTCAAAGCGCTTTGAGTACCTTGAAGGTAGAAAAGCGCTATACAAGTACAACCCATTTATCATTTATTTTATAAATATATTTATTGAATAATACTTCAACAAAATATGAACGCAATTACATAAACTGTGAAAAAAATACAACAATGCTATATTCAGTGTTGACAGCTAGATTTTTTGTGGACATGTTCCATAAATATTGATGTTAATGATTTCTTTTTTAGTGAAAAAATGTTTAGAATTAAGTTCATGAATCCAGATGGCTCTCTATTACAATCCCCAAAGAGGACACTTTAAGTTGATGATTACTTCTATGTGTAGAAATCTTTATTTATAATTGAATCACTTGTTTATTTTTCAACAAGTTTTTAGTTATTTTCATATCTTTTTTTCCAAATAGTTCAAGAAAGACCACTGCAAATGAGCAATATTTTGCACTTTTATACAATTCAATAAAGGAGAAACTGATGAAATAGTGCTGTATTTGACTTCTTTATCTCTTGTTTTCAACCAAAAATGCTTTGGATACTTGAATAAACAAATGTTCACAGGGGGCACATCACTGAAAAAAGGTTGAGAACCACTGGTATAGCTTGTCTAAATGCTAAATGTCATTTTTATTGGAGTTTTACAACAAGACATTAGCTGACATTTTGTTCATTATTTTTACTGTTTATATTTTGACATTGAATAGTTGAATCATTTTGAAACATAAACAACATGACTGCAAGCTATTTGTTATTTCATGCTATAAATCACAAATAGCTACTCAGATACTGGAAGTTAGCTCATAGAATAATCATTGTCTGTACTCTTTACATTTTTTGTATTTGAAGCAGTTAGCTATAAAATCCAAGGCAGAATCCACAAAAGCAGAAACAAAAAGGAAAATGCATGCTGCTCAGAAATTTGCCAGGAAGGCTCATGTCAGAGCCATCAAAGCAAAAATGCCAAAGTAATGTGTGAATGAACCAGATCCCTGGCTTATCTTCAGTTTTGTTCACTAAGTTCAAATCACATGCCTGCCTAAATAGGGCTATCACAGGGTATTTGTATTTATTTATTATACCATAGCGCTTTTAACACAATGATTTTATGGGTTTATTAGGTGATATATGTTATCGTTCTATAGTGTACGTGTACACAAGTGGCGGATGCTGGTCTCTCAAAAAGGGGAAGCTTAACTTCGGCCTACATCATAAAATGTGTTGGTTTATTTATACGTAAATTCTACCCTCTGTTCCTTTTTAAGAAAGTATTCTGTGACCCTATCGTACCAAAAAGGCGTCTTTTCCAGGGATTTGACAAGTGTCCTCTCAATGGCCAGCAGAGCTAGGCTGCTAAACGACCTTGGCCTATGGTGTTGCGAGTGGAAGACTTCCATCCATCATCCATTTTCTACCGCGTGTCCCTTTTGGGGTTGCGGAGGGTGCTGGAGCCTATCTTAGCTGCATTCGGGCGGAAGGTGTCGTACACCCTGGACAAGTCGCCACCTCATCACAGGGCCAACACAGATAGACATACAACATTCACACTCACGTTCACACACTAGAGCTTATTTAGTGTTGCCAATCAACCTATCCCCAGGTGCATGTTTTTCTGATTGAGCCTCTTTAAACAAGAGAAGCTCCTCTCTAGCTCCAATCGTTGCCACTAATGACCACAGTTTGTGCACCTGTGTGCATTATTTGTTGTCCAATAAAAACTAAAAAAACAAAATTCAAATTATCTGCCATTATGTGCAGCTTGGACTGGCACGAGGCTAGTGCTACGTGTGTCCGCCTGTGAATACTTTAAGACGGTGGAGGGGCTCAGCAGCACCCGCTGCTCGGTAAGGACAGAAACTGCAGAGTGAAAAAAGTCAGTCTCCAAACACGAAAAAAAACAACAGAAATAGAAGCTCTATTTATCGCTAGTCGTTTTTAATCAATCAATCAATCAATGTTTATTTATATAGCCCCAAATCACAAATGTCTCAAAGGACTGCACAAATCATTACGACTACAACATCCTCGGAAGAACCCACAAAAGGGCAAGGAAAACTCACACCCAGTGGGAAGGGAGAATTCAAATCCAGTGGGACGCCAGTGACAATGTTGACTATGAGAAACCTTGGAGAGGACCCCCCCCCCCCCCCCCCCCCCCCCCTCTAGGGGACAGAAAGCAATGGATGTCGAGCGGGTCTAACATGATACTGTGAAAGTTCAATCCATAGTGGCTCCAACACAGCCGCGAGAGTTCAGTTCAAGCGGATCCAAGACAGCAGCGAGAGTCCCGTCCACAGGAGACCATCTCAAGCGGAGGCGGATCAGCAGTGTAGAGATGTCCCCAACCGATACAGGCGAGCGGTCCATCCTGGGTCCCGACGAGCGGTCCATCCTGGGTCTCGACTCTGGACAGTCAGTACTTCATCCATGGTCATCGGACCGGACTCCCTCCACAAGGAAAGGGGGGACATAGGAGAAAGAAAATAAGCGGCAGATCAACTGGTCTAAAAAGGAGGTGTATTTAAAGGCCAGAGTATACAGATGAGTTTTAAGGTGAGATTTAAATGCTTCTACTGAGGTAGCATCTCGAACTGTTACAGGGAGGGCATTCCAGAGTACTGGAGCCCGAACGGAAAACGCTCTATAGCCCGCAGCCTTTTTTTGGGCTCTAGGAATCACTAATAAGCCGGAGTCTTTTGAACGCAGATTTCTTGCCGGGACATATGGTACAATACAATCGGCAAGATAGGATGGAGCTAGACCGTGTAGTATTTTATACGTAATTAGTAAAACCTTAAAGTCACATCTGAAGTGCACAGGAAGCCAGTGCAGGTGAGCCAGTACAGGCGTAATATGATCAAACTTTCTTGTTCTTGTCAAAAGTCTAGCAGCCGCATTTTGTACCAACTGTAATCTTTTAATGCTAGACATGGGGAGACCCGAAAATAATACGTTACAGTAATCGAGACGAGACGTAACAAACGCATGGATAATGATCTCGGCGTCTTTAGTGGACAAAATGGAGCGAATTTTAGCGATATTACGGAGATGAAAGAAGGCCGTTTTAGTAACGCTTTTAATGTGTGACTCAAAGGAGAGAGTTGGGTCGAAGATAATACCCAGATTTTTTACCGAGTCACCTTGTTTTATTATTTGGTTGTCAAATGTTAAAGTTGTATTATTAAATAGAGGTCGGTGTCTAGCAGGACCGATAATCAGCATTTCCGTTTTTTGGCGTTAAGTTGCAAAAAGTTAGCGGACATCCATTGTTTAATTTCATTAAGACACGCCTCCAACTGACTACAGTCCGGCGTGTTGGTCAGCTTTAGGGGCGTGTAGAGTTGGGTGTCATCAGCATAGCAGTGAAAGCTAATACCGTATTTGCGTATGACGTCACCTAGCGGCAGCATGTAGATGCTGAAGAGTACAGGGCCAAGGACCGAACCTTGGGGAACTCCACACGTTACCTTAACATAGTCCGAGGTCACACTGTTATGGGAGACGCACTGCATCCTATCAGTAAGATAAGAGTTAAACCAAGACAGGGCTGAGTCTGACATACCAATTCGTGTTTTGATACGCTCTAATAAAATATTATGATCGACGGTATCGAAAGCAGCGCTAAGATCGAGGAGCAGCAACATAGATGACGCATCAGAATTCATCGTTAGCAATAGATCATTAGTCAATTTTGCGAGGGCTGTCTCAGTCGAGTGATTTGCCCTGAAACCGGATTGAAAGGTTTCACATAGATTGTTAGACGCTAAGTGTTCATTTAGCTGCTCTGCAACAATTTTTTCGAGGATTTTCGAAATAAAGGGAAGGTGAGACACCGGTCGGTAGTTTACCATGAGGTCAGGATCGAGGTTAGGTCTTTTAAGGAGAGGATGAATAACCGCTTTTTTGAATGCTAGGGGAACAATGCCCGAGGAAAGTGATACGTTTATAATATTTAGCACTGATGGACCTAATAATACAAACAAAATGTCGCTGAGAGGATCTGGAAAGTCTCGGGTTCAACTCAGAACAACAGAATGAATGTTGAAAAATGATCCCACAGAAGTTTACAACAGAAGATTGCTGATTTGCTCATTTCGCTGTCAATCAAAAATGGAATCAGCCTTAGACAGATCATTCAAACATCATGCAGAAGTTGAGCGTCCGGGCCAGCCCACTGCCCCATTGACCCCCAGACACGATGGGCGGGACAAAAATGACTTGTCTCATTTCGCAGCAGTGTATTCGTTCCCATTGAAGTCTGTGGATGTCCAGTTTCTAAAATGTATAAAGCACCGTGAAGCTGCAGGAATTAGAGAGAGAGAAGAGGAAAGCCGCCTCGTTACCAGTGATAAGAAGCTGATTTTGAACAAAAGTGTAGTGTTGTGTCGTTCGCGAACGATTCGTTTGAACGAACAAATCTTTTGAGTGAACGTACTGAACCAAATCACTTCATGAACTGATTCGTTCCTTTCTCAGTTCAGTTAAGCTCCGCCGCGACCATGCCGGTATGAGTGGAACTGGCACGAATCACGTGAATCACGCTCGCGAATGTACTGACGCAGAGAACTGACTATCGTGACGTGAATCACGTGATTCACGTTCGCGAACGTACTGAAGCAGGGAACTGTGTTGCAACGTGAATGACGTGATTCACGTTCGCGAACGTACTGAAGCAGGGAACTGTGTTGCAACGTGAATCACGTGATTCACGTTGGCGAACGTACTGATGCAGAGAACTGACTGTGTCGCGACGTGAATCACATAAATCACTTTCGCGAACGTACTGACACAGAGAACTGACTGTGTCGCGAAGGATGACGTCACATTGATTATCTCGTTCAGTCACTGTGTGCGTCGTTCATTGGGTGCTGAGGGCTTGTGTCGTTCGCGAACTGACACACAGCGAGATCTTCCGCTGAGGAATCTGACTCATGATTCGCCGACCTGCATACATTTTTTTATTCTATTTTTCATATCGTGTTTATTATATACCGCTTTTAGAGTGATCATAATTGTTTAAAAAAACAAAAAAAAACACATTGGATGTGATATAAAAGGAAGAGTGATTTTTATTACATTTTTAATACATGTATGTTTTGTTAGAAACATTACATGTTAAAATACTAAAATGTAATGTGAAAAAAGAAAACTTGCAACACATTTAAGAATATTTTTTTCTATCTTGTCCTATCCACTATGAGTTGTTAAAATAAATGTAATGTAATAATGTAGAAAATAATTGCATTTCAAACACATTTAGAATATATTTAAATTTTGTCGTCGCTTCAAATGTTAAAATGTAAAAATAATACCATTTGTAAATGTGTATGTAATTTTTACCACTTTAAAACACTTTTTTTTTTAAATGTAGTTTTCAGATCCATTTTAAAATGTCATGGACACTTCATGGAGAGGACACACAAAAAAGAAGAAGGAAAATAAAAGAAATGAATATTTGTAGCAAATTTTAAAATAAATTGTTATTATCTTGTCAGATTCACACACAGCAATATCTGCCGCTGGGGAAGCTGACCTGCACACAGAACTGCTGCTGCAGAAGTGATTCGGTGAACGAATCTTTTGAACAAATCAATTTAAGAAACTGATTCTAGTGATTCAGTACAGTCAAAAGGACTGCCGATCCCATCACTACAAAAGTGTGTTTTGTAGCGCATATTTAGTCAATAACATGTCCCCACAGCACTATATACTTAATCACTTATTTTTTTTTACATTTTAGGGGAAGCTGAGCTTCCTTTGCAGTCTTAGAGCAAACACCATTACTGTATACTGATGATCATTTTTGTTTTTATGTTATGTTTTATATGAATTTGTGTTTGCTTGTTTTATTCTGCTTTGACGGTGAATTACAAACAGTTACACAACTATTTTACCTTTGGATACCATTAAAAAAACCTTGAGTTTGACCTTTTTTTTTTTTAACACTTTCTAATTAGTAAATAAATGCGATCAAAAGTCTGCTTACAATGGATCCTATGGAAGTTGCTCTATTCTGCTATTAAAGTGCTCCAAAAAACATCCAATACATGCTGTAAGTGTATCTGTGATGTAGTAAAAGACACGTTTATAAGCACAGTTTACATATTTTGATAATTTTAAACATACAGCTGGGCATTCATTAAAAAAAGGTATCACAACATTCACATTTTCTATTGATAACATTGAGAACTACTCACTGCAGACATGAGAGCCAATAAAAATAACTTACTGCACAATGTCTGCTGTCACTGCGATGCTGATTGTTAGGCTGTTGTATTTGGGCTGTCATAAATAAAGAAATATTAGACATTGTCTATGCAGAAAAATCATTTAATAATTATATATATTAATAAATATATATATATATATATATATATATATATATATATATAATATATATATATATATATATATATATGTTATAATATTTCCTGTATGCAAATGTGTCTTCAATAAGCATTTTCTTGTGTTTGAATGAATGTGCAGCAGTTGTGATGGCCCACTGCCTCCCTGCAACGCGTCAGTGCGCTAAAAAATAGCTTCTGCTGTCTGTACCTTGGGATTCCATATTGCAAAAAAGGTGGTACAAATTATAGATGTGTGCTGCGAGTTATGTAACATTGCACAAAGATTGGAGAGCACATAATGCCGGTAGGACATGCAAAAACCTGATTTAAATAAAATGTTGGCACCTCTTTTCTTCCCTTAGTAGATCAGAGGCAACAGACGAAATGTTAGAGTTTGCACACGCTGTAGTGGATCAGGCCAAATATGTATTGGTTATACGATGGCATAAATTTTGTTCCACAGTCATTTTTATAACCTACGTCCTATGTATGTCTGCAAAATGTTAGTGTGTGGAGGCATTTCCAGATTGCACATAAACCATGCCCCACCCTCTACAATTCTATCAATTTATATATTTTGTAAATGTACACAATTTAAATATAAAACTTGAAGACGTCAATGTTGTTTTGCAGACACAGTCAAAAATACATTTGATAAACCTAAAGCCAGCCGGTCAGAACATTAGGTACAGCTCCACACTCTCCGATCGGCACAGGGTTGCATAAAAAAGAAAACTTTCTATCAGTATTTGTCACTGCATGTTGCACTTCTGTGTCATTATGTCAGATGAACATAATCATTTATTTTAGAATTTATTGTTTTCTTTTTGGCATAAAGCAGAGGGGGAGGAGCTCCTATCATCTGGCGGATTGTGTAAACTTAATGTTGAAATTGCAATGTCCACTTTGCTATGCCTGAAAGGACAAGATCACGGGTAGAAGCAGCAGAAATGAATTTCCTCCGCCGGGTGGCGGGGCTCTCCCTTAGAGATAGGGTGAGAAGCTCTGCCATCCGGGGGAGGCTCAAAGTAAAGCCACTGCTCCTCTACATCGCAAGGAGCCAGATGAGGTGGTTCGGGCATCTGGTCAGGAACGCCTCTTTAGGGAGGTGTTTCGGGCACGTCCGACCGATAGGAGGCCACGGGGAAGACCCAGGACACATTGGGAAGACTATGTCTACCGGCTGGCCTGGGAACGCCTCGGTATCCCCCGGGAGGAGCTGGATGAAATGGCTGGGGAGAGGGAAGTCTGGGCTTCCCTGCTTAGGCTGCTGCACTCACGACCCGTCCTCGAAAAAGCGGAATAAGATGGATCAATGGCACTTTGATGTGACGTCACAACTTAGCCAGACTGCAAAACCCCATGTTGAGATGCATCTAAGACTGCGTGCAAGCTTACACCAAAATGCATGACGCTTATGATTTGGCATTGTTTAACGTCCGTATCCAACATAGTAACAATACGTACATCAAAAAAGACAAAATTCATCAAAGTTCCTTTTTTAATAAAGTATCAATCAGAGAAAAACACATATCTATTGCAGTAAACTAGTCTTGCTTTTTACAAAAAAATGTTTTGTAAAAATAATGTACTATGTTAATTTAGCCAATTAAGTTTATAATTGTGCGTTATAGTTTTTTAAATGACAATCATCTAAAGCAGTGGTTCTCAAATGGGGGTTCTTTGTACCCCTGTGGGTACTTGAAGGTATGCCAAGGTGTACGTTAGATTTTTTTTAAATATTCTAAAAATAGCAACAATTCAAAAATCCTTTATAAATATATTTATTGAATAATAATTCAACAAAATATGAATGTAAGTTCATAAACGGTGAAAGGAAATACAACAATGCAATATTCAGTGTTGACAGTTAGATTTTTTTGTGGACATGTTCCATAAATATTGATGTTAAACATTTTGTTTTTTGTCAAGAAAGGTTTAGAATTAGGTTCATGAATCCAGATGGATCTCTATTACAATCCCCAAAGAGGGCACTTTAAGTTGATGATTACTTCTATGTGTAGAAATCTATATTTATAATTGAATCACTTGTTTATTTTTATTTTTATTTGATTTTATTTTTTTTAATTTTTTTTCGGCTTCACGGTGGCAGAGGGGTTAGTGCATCCGCCTCACAATACGAAGGTCCTGCAGTCCTGGGTTCAAGTCCAGGCTCGGGATCTTTCTGTGTGGAGTTTGCATGTTCTCCCCGTGAATGTGTGGGTTCCCTCCAGGTACTCCGGCTTCCTCCCACTTCCAAAGACATGCACCTGGGGATAGGTTGATTGGCAACACTAAAAATTGGCCCTAGTGTGTGAATGTGAGTGTGAATGTTGTCTGGCTATTTGTGTTGGCCCTGCGATGAGCTGGCGACTTGTCCAGGGTGTACCCCGCCTTCCGCCCGATTGTAGCTGAGATAGGCGCCAGCGCCCCCGCGACCCCAAAAGGGAATAAGCGGTAGAAAATGGATGTTTATTTTTCAACAAGTTTTTAGTCATTTTTATATATTTTTTCCCAAATAGTTCAAGAAACACAACTACAAATGAGCAATATTTTGCACTGTTATACAATTTAATGAATCAAAAACTGATGACATAGTGCTTTATTTTACAAACCTTATTTCCATATGAGTGGGGAAATTGTGCTAGATGTAAATATAAATGTAATACAATGATTTGCAAATCATTTTCAACCCATATTCAGTTGAATATGCTAAAAAGACAACATATTTGATGTTGAAACTGATAAACTTTTTTTTTTGCAAATAATCATTAACTTTAGAATTTGATGCCAGCAACATGTGACAAAGAAGTTGGGAAAGGTGTCAATAAATACTGATAAAGTTGAGGAATGCTCACCAAGCACTTATTTGGAACATCCCACAGGTGTGCAGGCTAATTGGGAACAGGTGGGTGCCATGATTGGGTATAAAAACAACTTCCCAAAAAATGCTCAGTCTTTCACAAAAAAGGATGGGGCGAGGTACACCCCTTTGTCCACAACTGTGTGAGCAAATAGTCAAACAGTTTAAGAACAACATTTCTCAAAGTGCAATTGCAAGAAATAATAGGGATTTCAACATTTACGGTCCATAACATCATCAAAAGGTTCAGAGAATCTGGAGAAATCACTCCACGTAAGCGACATGGCCGGAAACCAACATTGAATGACCGTTCCCTTCGATCCTTCAGACGGCACTGTATCAAAAACCGACATCTATCTCTAAAGGATATCACCACATGGGCTCAGGAACACTTCAGAAAGCCACTTTCACTAAATACAGTTTGTCACTACATCTGTAAGTGCAAGTTAAAGCTCTTCCATGCAAAGTGAAAGCCATTTATTAACAACATCCACAAACTCTGCCGGCTTCTCTGGGCCCGAGATCATCTAAGATGGACTGATGCAAAGTAGAAAATTGTTCTGTGGTCTGTTGAGTTCACATTTCAAATTGTTTTTGGAAATATTCGACATTGTGTCATCCGGACCTAAGGGAAAGAAAACTATCCAGACTGTCATCGACGCAAAGTTCAAAAGTCAGCATCTGTGATGGTATGGGGGTGCATTAGTGCCCAAGGCATGGGTAACTTACACATCTGGGAAGGCACCATTAATGCTTAAAGGTACATAAAGGTTTTGGAACAACATATGCTGCTATCTTAGCGCCGTCTTTTTCATGGACGCCCCTACTTATTTCAGCAAGACAATGCCAAGCCACATTCAGCACGTGTTACAACAGCGTGGCTTTGTAAAAAAAGAGTGCGGGTACTTTGTACTGGATCCACTATGAATTGAACTTTCACAGTATCATGTTAGACCCGCTCGACATCCATTGCTTTTGGTTCCCCTAGTGGTGGGGGGTTGCTTACATATGCGGTCCTCTCCAAGGTTTCTCATAGTCATCATTGTCACCGACGTCCCACTGGGTGTGAGTTTTCCTTGCCCTTATGTGGGCTCTACCGAGGATGTCGTTGTGGTTTGTGCAGCCCTTTGAGAGACTAGTGATTTAGGGGTATATAAATAATCATTGATTGATTGATTGATACTTTCCTGGCCCGCCTGCAGTCCAGACCTGTCTCCCATCGAAAATGTGTGGCGCATTATGGAGCTAAAAATATGACAGCGGAGACCCGGGACTGTTGAACGACTGAAGCTCTACATAAAACAAGAATGGGAAAGAATTCCACTTTTAAAGCTTCAACAATTAGTTTCTTCAGTTCCCAAACGTTTATTGAGCGTTGTTAAAAGAAAAGGTGTGGCACGTGTTGCAGTCATGAAATTCTAAGTTAATTATTATTTGCAAAAAAAAAAAAAAGTTTATGAGTTTGAACATCAAATATATTGTCTTGGTAGTGCATTCAAATTAATATGGGTTTAAAAGGATTTGCAAATCATTGTATTACGTTTATAGTTACATCCAACACAATTTCCCAACTCATATGGAAACGGGGTTTGTAGTTCTTTATTTCTTTTTTTCAACCAAAAATGCTTTGCTCTGATTAGGGGGTACTTCACTGAAAAAAGGTTGAGAACCACTGCTCTAAAAGACAATGGAACCTCTTAGGTTGAACAAAAAACAATCGAGGACACTTTCTGGTCAGTCTATGGTTTGTTTGTATTCCCAATAAATGTTATGTAACGCCCTGGTGGAGTTCTGTTATGTAGCTTTGTGGTATTAGGGAGAAATAGCCTTCCTGCTTAAAATGTGTAAACACATTTGAGGGATTTACTTTGAAATCGAGTTCATCTCGCTGTGTAAAACAAGCTCCGATTGAATCTCAAAAGGATGCTTCACATCAGATAAAAGATATCTATAATGACAAACAAACCAACACCACCCTCTCTTTGCCCAGTCCCTAACACGACACGGTTCATTGTACGCCGCAGGGCTTAATCAGCGGCCCCCACTCTGAGTTTGATCTGTAAGAGGGTCTGACATGCAGCTGAAGAGGCTTTGTGGTGTTGCAGAGAAGGCTTGCAGTGTTCTTCCCCACAATGAATCTGTAGTGACGATGCAATGGTCCAAATCAATTAGTCATTGGCTCTGGGTGAGGGCTGTTTCCGTGTTTTTCATGGATCACTTCCTTCACAATTGTGCACATGACTGTGATAATAATTGCAACAATGAAGATTTAATGATAAGGTTGCATTTAATTGAAGTAACAAAATCATGTGCACTTCTTAAGTGTCATCTGGTAGCTTGGGGTCCATAATACTGCTTTTATCATAATCGTCATCTACACTGTATTTATATAAAATTGTAATTTAGCTCCCCAATGAAAAAATATTCTAGCTCAGATTGAAATAAACAAACACTCCTTCCTCACACACACGAGCAACTATGACAGGCTGTCTTCAAGATGTGAAGATGACAGAGAAACATTTAAATTGCTTTTTCTCACATCTGTTGGCCTCAAATTATGTTGTACAGTGCAAGTAAGCAACTGCTTTTCGTACATCCAGCCATTTTTTTTTTTTTTTTGTAGGACTGGTAAAAGGGGGGATTCCTGGAAATAAAAGCCTTTCTAAAATAATGGAAGTCCATGTGAGCACTCATTTAAAAATGCCTGAAGTCACAAGGCAGTCTATTTATTCAAAGACGTTGAACTCATGCCCTAGTCATGTGACAACATTGTCATACCGTTACAATAATATTGGGACTTGCATCATAATAAGTGAATAGGCAAAATTTTGACGTTGAGATAATTAAAACCCATAGATAAGAACATATCTGTTTTCCTACAGAATTTAACATAATTTAGATTATGTCTCCATCTGACTTCACTACAAAAAGTCAGTGTTCAAAAACAAAACAAAAAATAAAAAAATGAGAGGTATTTTACTCGAACTAAGCAAAATTATCTTCCAATAGAACAAAAACATTTGGCTTTTCAAGACTTTTCCAAGCAGCACGGTGATAGAGGGGTTAATCTGTCTGCCTCACAATACGAAGGTCCTGAGTAGTCCTGGGTTCAATCCCAGGCTCGGGATCTTTCTGTGTGGAGTTTGCATGTTCTCCCCGTGACTGCGTGGGTTCCCTCCGGGTACTCCGGCTTCCTCCCACTTCCAAAGACATGCACCTGGTGATAGGTTTAATTGGCAACACTAAATTGGCCTTGGTGTGTCAATGTGAGTGTGAATGTTGTCCGTCTATCTGTGTTGGACCTGCAATGAGATAGCAACTTGTTCAGGGTGTACACCGCCTTCCGCCCGATTGTAGCTGAGATAGGCACCAGCGCCCCCTGCAACCCCAAAGGGAATAAGCGGTAGAAAATGGATGGATGGAAGACTTTCCAAAACAAGTAAAATTAGCTAACTTCAATGAACCCCAAAATACCTTAAATAAGTATAAATAACAAGTGCACTTTTCTTTGTAGAAAAAAATATACTTTTTTTGCTCAATATGTAGAAAAGTGTTTTTAAATTAAGTAAATGCTAGTGCCATCATCTGAAAACAGCAAACTTATACTAAAAACAAATTTATTTTTCTTAATGGAAGGGCAAAAAGGCAAGCGCTTGGTACTCACAGGGTCTACTAGCCGCTCAGGCAAATTAATTATTTAAAAATGCATTTTCCCATCGATAACATGACATCATCACGCCAAGTGTGTTCTCTTTAAGTCATTAGTGCGAAAGGAAAATATTTATATACTGTATATATATATATATATATATATATATATATATATATATATATATATATATATATATATATATATATATATATATCTTGATTGGATTATCCAGAGAATAGTGCTCGATACCGAAGTAGAGCGCGATATGTAGGTGTGGGAAAAATCACAAGACTACTTCATCTCTATAGAACTGTTTCATGAGGGGTTCCCTCAATCATCAGGAGGATTGAGGGAACCCCTCATGAAACAGTTCTGTAGAGATGAAGTAGTCTTGTGATTTTTCCCACACCTACATATATATATATATATATATATATATATATATATATATATATATATATATATATATATATATATACATACATATATATATATATATGTGTATGTAGCCCGGCCTCTGGCAAAATAATTTTTTATTGTAATTTTGAAGAATTTATCTGAATGTGCATGAAGTATTTCTGTTCAAAATTGTTAGAAATGTCACATGTTAAATGTTTGGATATGAACTGTCAGTTTGCTTTGCTGTGCCAACTGTACTACTATATGAGTACTTATGTTCTATTGTTTCATTAAAAATAAAACAGCAAAGTCCATTTGGCTGTCATCTGTTTTAATTATGAGACACAATTGTGTCAAAGTCATGATTTTTTATTTCATGCTCAAAATAAGAAATGTTTACTTTGAAAAAGTAGTTCTATACTTGTGAGTGTTGATGACACAGCTTTGCAACAGTTGATATTCTACTTTCGAGCATGTTTTACTCAATATAGGTCATCAAATCTCAGCAACAAGCTGTAATGACTTACTGAGATTATTTAGGACCAAAAAACTCGAACATAAAATCTGCTTAGTGAGAAGAATGATCTTATCAGACAGAAAATAAGCAAATATCAACCTTATTTGAGATATTTCATCCTACTTAGATTTCAGTTTTTGCAGTGTTGTTTTTGATGAGCCACTGTGTTGGGCTTTTCCGCAGGCAACAAGTTCTCCTACTGTCACTCTTGCCTGCTGGTCGCAGGGATCTGGTGCTATGCCGCAGTGTTTGCCGTGGGGCCCCTGTCGGGTTGGGGAGAGTACGGGCCCGAGCCGTACGGTACAGCATGCTGCATCAACTGGCACGCCCCCAGCCAGAGCGCCTCAGCCATGAGCTACATCGTCTGCCTCTTCTTCTTCTGCTACATCGTGCCCTGCACGGTCATCTTTCTGTCCTACACGTTCATCTTGTTGACCGTGAGGGGATCCCGACAGGCGGTGCAACAGCACATGTCCCCTCAGAACAAGATCACTAATGCACACACACTTATTATTAAGGTAGGTTTACAACACTTAAGATGCTTAGATTACACATATGTGAATTTCTGATCATTTCAATGTCATATCTTTGTAGCTGTCCGTGGCAGTTTGTATCGGCTTCCTGACAGCATGGAGTCCGTATGCAGTAGTGTCCATGTGGGCAGCATTTGGTAATTCCTCAACAGTGCCACCCATGGCCTTCGCCCTGGCTGCTATCTTCGCCAAATCCTCGACCCTTTATAATCCTATAGTCTATCTGGTTTTCAAGCCCAACTTCCGCAAGTCCCTCTGTCGAGATGTGGCCCTGTGCAGAAGGTCACTCTGCGGGTGTCTGTGCCCGTGCGACTCCACACAGAAGGGGACATGCAGTCAAGCACATCGCAAAGAAGAGTGCAACTTGACACGGTTGTCCAACGGGCTTCCAAAGAACCAGGGCACATGCAGACACTGTCCTTGTGCCGAGACCTCTGCTACAAAGGAAAACTGTATCGACTACAGCCCTCGGCATACTGCCCGGATACTGAAAGGGTCGCAACAGAGTGAAGTGGCTGTCAGTCAGCTCTCCAACGAGCAGCAGAGTGACTTCCTTTAGAGTGAATTTACAGCCTGCGAGAAGGAAAGCCAATGGATGACAGACATTTTCCTGTAGAGCTGCAAATATGGCAACAAGTGAAGAATCCATTTATTGATGGGAAGAACATAGGGGCGGCATGGCGTGGTGGCTAGAGCGGCCGTGCCTGAAACCTGAGGGTTGCAGGTTCGTTCCCTGCTTCTTACCATCCAAATCTCTGCCGTTGTGTACTTGGGCAGGACACTTCACCCTTTTCCCCCAGTACCGTGTGAATGAATGATGAGTGATAGGTGGTGGTCGAAGGGCAACCGGCAGCCACACTGCAGTCAGTCTACCCCAGGGCAGCTGTGGCTATGAAAGTAGCTTACCACCACCAAGTGTGAATGAATGATGGGTTCTCACTTGTCTGTGAAGCGCTTTGAGTGTCTAGAAAAGTGCTGTATAAATCTAATCCGTTATTATTATTACAAACATATCGGTGAATATCTTACGCCTCAAATATGTGATACTGCCAAAAACACATGAGAACAATATCATACAACAATCAACATGCAACCAGATCAATGGTAAATCAGGTAAACATGCAAGTCTGATCGGATAAACTCTAAAGGGGACTTTTTATGAACTATCTTTAATGTATTTATTATGAATACTGTGTTGGTTTTATATATTTATTGATGCATGCCTCAAAGTGGAGGACCACATTGTTTTCATTATTTAAATAGAAAATATTAATCTTTGCTGCATTGGTTTCAAGGTTTCACCGCTTAGTAATTTGAGGGAAAGAAAGAAGCACCATGGGTGTTGACGGTATTGTGAATAATGTATCTCTATGACACGTGAGTTCTATTCTCTGTGTACTCAATAGGAAGACCTCAGGACAAAAGAAACATTTACAGTAAGATTCATGTCTCAAAAATGTACATTTTTATATAAGGTACATGTCTTGAATTGTACAAAAGATGCATTGCACTGTGACTACAAGTTGTTGAATAGTAATGGATGATCAAGTGTTTGGGTTTTCTTGGAAGAATAACAAAGGCACATAGAGTATGAAAATCTTAGTAATATTTCTTCCAGAAACTTATCACTGTGTGTCCTTTATAAATGGAATTTTGAAGGTATGTTAAATGTTCATAAACAAAGAGCTGGCTCTTTTCTGAGAACTGTAATGACAAGTGACATACCTGGTTATCAAACAATCCTGCAAAATTAAGACAGAACAAGAGAGCAGGTGCGGATACACTTACAATCTCAATGTTCATTCTATAAGTTATCTATTTTTTAAAAGTCTGAATGGAACTGAATGAAGTGTAGACATTTACAGAACTTATAACATTAATTTACGGAACTTTTTAAGTTCAACATACAGTATATTGAACATAAAAATAGTAAAAATCATGTTTTGTGTTGAACTAACTTTCTTTGATGGTCCAGATGTGTTGAAAATTAATTACTTTATAGGAATGTGTGTGTGTGTGTGTGTGTGTGTGTGTGTGTGTGTGTTTTTGTGTGTGTGTGTGAGTGAGAGAGAGAGAGGGATAAACAGATGTAGGTGTACAGTATGATCATTTTCAAGGCATTAAAACAAAAAAGGAGAGGTTGTCTTTCTCTGCATGCATTCAGGCAATTTGCTTTCATCACCTCCCAAAGCTGAGCAGGACTTGAGTGAAATAATTGTTGTAATAAGAACGATGAGATTCGGGCCCCGACGTCAGGGCCACATTGGGGCCTGTGCACGTTTACATTAGAGTCTGATAAAAAAAAATCACATTTTTCTTGCAGTGTAAACAGTCAGCTGGAAAAAATCAGATCTAAAAAAAAAATCTGATTTGGGCCACTTTGGCCTGCAAAACAGTCTTATTGTCATCACCAACAGAACTTAATTAATGCCATTAACTTTTAAATGATAACATGTTGGTATCCATGTTTCCCAAAGCTCACCATGACGCAACTGTACCACCAACATGCTTAACTGTAGGCAAGACACACCTATCATGGCATTCACTTTTGTTGCCAGCTTTTCAAACAATATTGTCTGTGTGTTGAGTTATTTTCAGAGGATGATATAGTAATATATAAAGCTGTACACTGACAAATGTACACGCAAGTTTTATTTCTATAGTATCGACCCTTTCATAATATAAACTGTTGAGTGTAAATACTGTAAAATTGATGTTGTTACATATTTGTGCAATCACAAATTATTTATTGTTTTGCCCTAGCATTGATTTATCAGTCTATAACTAACCCAAAATGCAAATTCTCTTCTGCATATTTTGGTTTTATTACTCCCCAGATAACCAATTTCCTTTGCCGTGAACATTAGTTTGTGGTTTTTTGCTTTTGTCTAAATAGTCCTGTCTTGCGTAAAATGAAAGGGACGCCAATTCGCAGAAAGTTGCAAAGATCAAAGCAAATTAGTTTGACAAAGGAGAGCAGAACAATTCAGAAATTTAACAATTCAGCAAAAAAAAAACAATCGAATTATACAGATTGTTTGAAGGCGCAGTGAGATTCATTAAAAGACTCATGATATTAAGGAACCAAAGGGTTACAGTCATATTAGTTGCATGTGATCACACTCATACATACCAAGACGGTATATGAATGCACAAACCAGGAAACGTAACGGGTTTGTGTTGTCTTTTCTATTTTATTCTTCTCCAGGAATACGTCAGCACTTTGACTTTAACAGTGTTTACAGCTTCAGTTTTGGAGAACCTATTTATTTTGCTGCAGCTGAGTCAATTAGATTTCAGCTCAATTGACAGGCAAGTGACGGATGGAGGGACTTAAGAAAAATATCCACATTTATTATAAAGATCATAATTCAATAGTTTTATCCAAGGTGTATGATAGATTTATTTTAATATTTAACGTGTATCGCAGAATGTATTTTTAGCTCTTAAGACTGGCTATTGCTTGTATTCCCATAAGTGATTTCTTCCCGGAAGTGAAAATCAATGGTGGTCAACCAAGCTAAGAAGGCTGTTTTACAGCAAGCAGCATGCACACTATCTGAGTACACAATAAGCTTATATCTTTCTGCAAAAAGCAAGTAAGAGCAAAAAAATCCAACTATGCAATGGAATAAATCCCTATATTTTATTAAAAAATAAAAGATGTGTCGAGTGATAAAGGATTATTCGTCAGTGCAGTTCCTAACGATAATGAATTATCGTGTGCTTCAGACGCCATTCAACGCAACAAAACAGATGAAAACTTGGAAAAGCATGGAGGTTTACAACTTCTTTGTGTGTGGCTGTGTCAAGAAAATTAGTATCGAGACTCTCCTGGACAATTATGCCTCGTTTTAGCTTGGGTAAGGTTGCAAGTCATGATTTAATAAACGAAATTGATTAATTGATTGATTTAATGTCGTGTCTACAGTCATGTTTGTTGCCTACCCTTGCTGTTGCATGAGTTGTTTATGATTGTACGTGTTTTTACCCATTTTTATCTAAATATATCCATTGATGTCAACATTCAGTATGAGCTGAAAGCATCATTTAAAATTGTTTGGGTAAAAGCTAAACTCTATTAGGTTTATTTTATTTAGACTCACCGTGTTGGTGCTTTTCATAGCAAAAATATGTCTTAAGAAATACGAATAATATCAGGATAATACTTAAATGGGAAACACTAAACATTAAAAGTATATCATACAAACCTTCAATGGAGTTGTCACTGCAAACTTGTGCATTCTTCGGCCTTGCTACCTTGTACTGGGGTGCGTGATACTTTTGTCATATTTTTTCATGAAATCTTGAACTCATTCTGGATAACCTCTCGAGGAACTAAGAAGAAACGTTTATCCTTTTTGCGATTCAAACGGCTAACACAGCCGAAAACAACGCAAGCGTAGGGCTTTTTGTCTTTGAGAAATGCTAAATAATGGCTTGTATCCATTAAGGACAGACGCTGGCTTTACCACCACGTGTATTCAATAAGCCGGAGGTGACGTCATTTTGAATCCAAGCAATGGCTATTCTGTAAATTAATTATTGAAATTTGAGTTCAAACTTGTGTTTCTGAATGCAGCTTGTCCTGCATCTATAAGTCATTTGTTGTCGCACAAACAAGCACTGTGTCAACACTTAAATACGTTAAATATGCTACTTTACTCCTTCACCTTTTCTGTCAAATACTGATATAGATCATTTGTTGAGGCATAACGATAACCTTTGTCATAATTTACAATGCAATTTAACAATTATATGTTCAGTGATGTATGTTGTAACTTTGTGCAAAACAAACCAAAAAAACTGAAGTAATCGTCATGGATCCACTAACTGCAGAAGCTAGCTCTCCAATCAACTAAACAGACTCAATAACTGACGTTTTGGTACATTTATGAAACTGTAACAGTACAAAAAAAAATGTAATTGTAAGTTAGTAGTGCGGACGTTGTACCGATCTGTTGTGGTAAAGAAGGAGCTGAGCCGGAAGGCAAAGCTCTCAATTTACCGGTCGATCTACGTTCTCATCCTCACCTATGGTCATGAGCTCTGGGTCATGACCGAAAGGATAAGATCACGGGTACAAGCGGCCAAAATTAGTTTCCTCCGCCATAGAGATAGGGTGAGAAGCTCAAAGAAACTCAAAAGTAAAGCCGCTGCTCCTTCACATCGAGAGGAGCCACCCGAACGCCTCCCTAGGGAGGTGTTTAGGGCACGTCCAACTGGTAGGAGGCCACGGGGAAGACCCAGGACACGTTGGGAAGACTATGTCCCCCGGCTAGGCGAAGTGGCTAGGGAGAGGGAAGTCTGGGCTTCCCTGCTTAGGCTGCTGCCCCCGCGACCCAACCTCGGAAAAGCGGAAGAAGATGGATGGAAGTTAGTAGTACTAACACAGACACTTGTAAACGTGTTAGCATATTCTCTAATGCTAACGACGCTAGCTTGATTACATTACGATAGCATGTACAAATATTCATGAAGTCACTCCTGCAGACATCACACATTGGACGGTTTGGTAAGTAGTTTTGCTGGTAGTTACTGTATGTTGTCAAACTTACAAACGTTGCTTGGAGTGAGGAAGAAGTAGGAATGCTGTGGACGGTTTTACTTCCGGTTTAAAGCAGTAACAGGAAGTACATTTTCATCTGGCAGTACCTGCAGTGTGCTGACTCGTCCAAAACATGGCGCCAGAGCAAAAACAATAACGCACCTTTTCAGTGTCTTTCCCAGCGTACATGAATACTACTTATTTAGCCAAGAAAAGTCCATAAATTAGCCACAGTTTTATAAGCCACAGGATTCAAACCATAGGAAAAAGTAGTGGTTTAAAGTCTGTGAAGTACAGTACATATATTTGAAAATGCCCTCAGTTTTTAAGGCACAAACAAAGCTGAATGGGATGTGTTGTAAATACTTAACATGTTTGTATGTTGAAAATATGTATATCAACAGTGTTTCAGAATGTTGAACTTATTTTTTATGTAAATAAGTGAAGTTTAATTTGCTATGTAAAAAAGACATTTCACATTTTAAAAAAGAGCTATGTGAGAAAAGTATCAGATATCTATTTATGGACATCTCATTTGTTTGGGGTGCAACTGACATATAAATAAAATATATCGAGGATACAATCAATTTTGCTGTTTTTATTATGAGTTCTGATACACACAGCATAACAGCTATGGGATGCTTTATGTGTGTGGCCAGCAACATTACTACAAAGCGTGCAGAGGAACCAACCACGCGACAGGTGTTTTCTCATCTCTCAAGGGGATCCAAGACGACGAGGCAGCCCAATGATGTACAGAAGGTTCCTTTAAACAAGGAGAGGTTGTCCCTGGGGACAAGATCCATCAGAATGTTTCAAACAGTGAAAGGAGGTACAACATCCGAAGCAACTTCAAAGCTGCATCTAAAAAAAAAACTGTACTTTCTTAAAGGGATTTTAAATTAAATTAGTCAGCCAAAACTAAATTATTAAACCATTTTCAACGAAACAAACATGTAAGATTATAAGATTAAGGTTATAACACTTAAAAGTGTAGGTATTCGTATTCTGATGTTTTGGTATACAACCCGTCATGTTTTTGCAGGGTGACAATATCTCAATTTACCAAATGTGAGACAGCAATATAGTGACATAGTTTAAAACAGCTTAACACAATAACTTATAACACAGTTATGCTTTGTCATGTGGTTGATTCAGTAGCACTTGAAGGGGCTGTTTGCAACATTTACACAGATGCCTGGAGCATTGGTTCTCAACCTTTTTTCAGTGAAAATGTTTTTGATTCAAGTACCCCCTAATCAGAGCAAAGCATTTTTGGTTGAAAAAAAGAGATAAAGAAGTAAAATACAGCTCTATGTCATCAGTTTCTGATTCATTAAAGGTCTACTGAGTCTGATAGTTTATATATCAATGATGAAAAATTAACGTTGCAACACATGCCAATAGGGCCTTTTTAGTTTACTAAATTGCATTTTTAAATTTCCCGGAAGTTTCGTCTTGAAAACGTCGTGTAATGATAACGTGTACGCAAGACGTCACGGGTTTTTAGGAAGTATGAGCGCTGTGCACACACACAGCTAAAAGTCGTCTGCTTTAACCGCATAATTACACAGTATTTTGGACACCTGTGCTGCTGAATCTTTTGCAATTTGTACAATTAATATTAGAGAAGTCACAGTAGAAAGATGGAGTTGGGAAGCTTTAGCCTTTAGCCACACAAACACACGGTGATTCCTTGTTTAAAATTCCTGGAGGTGAAACTTTACTATGGATCAGAGCGCGGTCAACCAAACATGGATCACGACGGAATATCAACCAGCAGGTTTTGGTGAGAAAATTGTGGTTAAAAAGTCGCTTCTTACCGGATATCAGCTGAGCTTGTGCCATCCGTAGCTGCCGTCGACTCCCCTGAGACATTGGCGTCAAGACACCCGTGGAGACACCCCTCTGACAATTTCCCAGAATTATCCTAGTAAATGTGTCTAAAAACATCGGAATCTGTCCCAATGCGATCGCGTTTTATTTTTTTTAAACTTTTTTTTTTTTTTTTTCTAGTCCATCGCTATCAATATCCTCAAACACGAAAATTTCATCCTCGCTCAAATTTTTGGGGGAATTGTCGTTTTCTCGGTTCGAATAGCACTTTTTGTTGGAGGCTCACATTAAAATCAATGTGAATATGTGAGGAGCTATCAACATGTGACGTCATCGTCTGCGACTTCCGGTAGAGGCAGGGCTTTTCTCTTAGCACTGAAAGTTGCAAACTTTATTGTGGATGTTCTCTACTAAATCCTTTCAGCAAAAATACAGCAATATCGCGAAATTATCAAGTATGACACACAGAATGGACCTGCTATCTCCGTTTAAATAAGAAAATCTCATTTCAGTAGGCCTTTAAATTGTATAACAGCGCAAAATATTGTTTATTTGGAGTGGTCTTCCTTGAACTCTTTGGAAAAGAAAGATAAAAATAATTAAAAACTTGTTGAAAAATAAACAAGTGATTCAATTATAAATAAAGATTTCTACACATAGGAGTAATCATCAACCTAAAGTGCCCTCTTTGGGCATTGTAATAGAGATCCATCTGGATTCATGAACTTAATTCTAAACATTTCTTCACAAAAAAAAGAAAACTTTATCATCAATATTTATGGACCATGTCCACAAAAACAAAAAAGCTGTCAACACAGAATATTGCATTGTTGCATTTCTTTTCACAGTTTATGAATTTACATTCATATTTTGTTGAAATATTATTCAATAAATATATTTATAAAAGATTTTTGAATTGTTGCTATTTTTAGAATATTTAAAAAAAATCCCACATACTCCTTGGCATACCTTCAAGTACCCCCAGGAACCACAGGCCTAGAGGACACTAACTTTCCAATGTATTTTAAGTAGGGTGAGTAACTACCGTACGACTAATCGTTTCATTCGGGACGGAAAACATTTTATTACATAAAGTTAGTAATTGCAAAAAATACAGACAGAATTATTCGTCAATCCATTAAAGTTTATTTGTATAGCCCTTAATCACAAGCACCTCAAAGGGTTTAACAAACCACAACAACCCTTAATCTGAATCCACATCAGGGCGAGGGAAAATCCAAAAGCCCAGAATGGAAAAAAAAAGAAGAACCCTTTGAAAGGGGCCGCAAATGTAGGGACCCTCCCCATAAGTGGCAAGCTGAAATGGATGTCAGTTTGGTACGGATATTAAATTACTAGATTCATGACAATAAGATAGTCCAGTCCATCAAGGTTTATAGGAGGTCTTCTTCCATGTAGAAATGGCAGCAATGCACCGACGTTCTAAACTGATGCATACAGGAGTGGTCCAGGTCGTGACTTGGAACAGATTGCGCCTCCTGCAGACTGGTACTTCCCCAGAGATTCTATATGTAACCTCTCAGTACACGGGAGGGGGGCAGAGCAGAAATGAAAAGCGGCAGGTCAACTGGACTAACGAGGGCTCTATTTGAACATTTGTAAGGAACAGCATGGCTCGGATGGTAAAGCGGTCGCGTCGGTAAATGGAGGGTTCCAGACTTGATTCCCGTTTCTGCCATCCAAGTCACGGCCGTAGTGTCCTTCAGCAAGACACTTCACTCACCTTGCTCCCAGTGCCGCTCATACTGGTGTATGCATGTAAATGTATGTTTGGGGGTAGTAGGAGGTTAGCGTAAATTGGCAGCCACGCTTCGGTCAGTTCAACCCAGGGCAGCTGTTGCTACAAATGTAGTTTACCATCATCACAGTGTAAACATGGAATGAATGAACAATGGGTCCCTAGTTTTCTGCAAAGTGCTTTGAGAGTCTAGAAACACTATATAAATGTAATCCATTATTATTATTACTTAAAGGCTAGAGCAGGGGTCCCCAAACTCCAGCCCAACAGCATCCAGAATCTGGGCCGCGGAAAGTCCCAGGTTTATCAGATCGATATAAATCAGTAGCGTGTAGCGAACGGAATGTAGATAAATGGAGCGGAGTAAAAGCATTGTTTCTTCTCTATAAATATACTCACGTAAAAGTAAAAGTATGTTGGACCAAAACTACGCTTAGAAGTACAATTAATCTCAAAAGTTACTCAAGTAGATGTAACAGAGTAAATGTACTGCGTTACAACCAGTGTTGGGACTACAGCGGTAACTAGGCGTTATTTTTTATATACAGTCCCTCAGTTACCGTTACTACATGATGCGTTACTGCGTTATTTTATGTTATTTTTTTATATAACAGCTAGAAACTGAGAAGATCTGAGTGAGTTTTTTTGGAGAGCTGTGCTGTCGTCCTTCCGATTCTTCCTGTGGCACAAGGAAGAGCCGAGGCGCACTGTGTGTGCTTGTGTGTGGTGTGGGGAGGCATGTCTGTGTTTACTAATAAAACATTACGGCGGAGCCGAAGCCAAGTTTCTTAACATGGAGATATTCTCACCGCTTTTTTTTAGTCGAGCACAAAGAAAAGAACATTTTACTTAAATTTCAGTTGTGTCTTGGACCAAAGATCCTATCTACTGCCAAAAACAGCAATTCAAATCTGCTGAAACAGCTACAAAAGCAACATGCTCCGACAAAGCTAGTAAAGAGACACAGACTCCGATGCTACTACACTTCCACCACCACCTAAGGATTTTAACAGAGGGACTGCTAGCCAGGACAACATTGTTAGAGCCGTTGCAGTGTATGTGCTAGAAGACATGCAGGCTATTTCTACAGAGGAGTCACCCGCTTTCAGGCAGCTAATTAGCATGATAGTGGGCATCAAATGGCACGAAAATATTTTCAAAGTTCCTGGACACAGTGGACAGTGAGCACATAAAAATGGAAAGCAAGCTAAAGAAAACACTCCAAACTCTGCTTTTGCTCAACATTCAGCACTGAAGGTACGCACACTGTGTCAATTCTCTTATATAACCTATACTTCTAGAGTGTTTGATTATCACATCAATGTATACACTATAATTTTCACAAACATGAAGAGGGATCCTAGTGGGCCAGGCCAATCTTTCTCTAAACTAAAACTGGGGAAATGCATAGAGTGTTCTGGGCTTCAGTACAGTGTTGATCCCCTGAATACATGATTTTATTTCACTGTGTATAGCAGTAGGTGTGCGGTATATAGACTTAGACTTAGACATAGACTTAGACAAACTTTAATGATCCACAGGGGAAATTGTTCAACACAGTAGCTTAGTTACAATGATGGAAAGTGTAAGGATCGAAAGGACAATGCAGGTATAAATAGACTATGTATAGCAATGTAAAATATAACCTATCTGCGAATATATACAATATATACTAATCACGTGTACAGTATACAATATATACAGATATAATATGTCTATAACATATATACAATATATACCAAATGCTATGTGCACTATCACAGTATATTTGGCAGCCCCAGCATAAAAAAAGAGAGAAAGTCCAGCAGAAAATAGAATATAGACATTAACAACAAAGAGAAGTAGTTGACATAGAAGGTGTCAGGTAATAGGCGGATATTATCTGTTGCTGAATGGGGAGTGATTATACAGCTGGATGGCGTAAGGAATGAAGGAGTTCTTGAATCGCACAATGCGGGAAGGAAGCTGAAGGAGCCTGTTGGAGTATGAACTCCGCTGTCCCTCGATTGTCTGGTGGAGTGGGTGGGAAGGATTGTCCATGATGGCCAGCAGTTTGTCCAGTGTCCTCTTGTCCCTCACTGATACAAACGCCTCCAATTGCAAGCCAATAGTTTGGCCGGCTTTCCGGATCAGTTTATCAATCCGGTTTGAATCCCTTCTGCTGGTGCTGCTCCCCCAACAAACCACTGCAAAGTGCAGGGCACTGGCCACAACAGACTGATAGAAGATCTCTAACAGCTTGCTGCACACATTAAAGGACCTAAGCTTCCTCAGGAAAAAGAGTCTGCTCATGCCCTTCTTGTAAACAACATTGCAGTTGTCCTTCCAGTCCAGTCTGCTGTTCAAATGAACTCCAAGGTACTTATATTGCCCCACCACTGCCACCTCCCGGCCATGGATCTTGATGGGCTCCAGCGGGGTCATACTCTTCCTGAAGTCGATGACCAGCTCCTTGGTCTTGTCCACGTTAAGGACCAGATGGTTCGCCTGAGACCACTCCACAAAGTCAGCAATCAGTGTCCTATACTCCAATTCCCGTCCCTCTCTGACACACCCGACCACCGCAGAGTCGTCAGAATATTTCTGCAGGTGGCAGAACCTGGAACTGTACTGGAAGTCTGAGGTGTACAGGGTGAACAGGAAAGGAGACAGGACAGTCCCCTGTGGAGCACCTACACCACTGACCACAGTATCCGACAGGGAGCTCCCCAGTCGCACAAACTGGGGCCTGTCAGACAAGTAATCAGTGATCCAGGAGACAATGGATGAACTGACACCCATGCTGAGCAACTTGTCACTCATCAGAATTGGCTGGATGGTGTTAAAGGCACTGGAGAAATCAAAGAACATGATCCTCACAGTGCCCTTCCCACCATCCAGGTGAGAGTGAGCACGATGAAGCAGGTAGATAACAGCATCATCCACTCTTACATGGGGCTGATATGCAAACTGTAGAGGATCCAAGGAAGGAGCCACCAGGGGTCTCAGCTGTTCCAGAATAAGTCTTTCGAGGACCTTCATGACCTGGGACGTCAGGGCAACAGGTCTGAAGTCGTTCAAGCCCGATGGGATGGGCTTCTTGGGCACCGGCAATATGCAGGATGTTTTCCATAGCACTGGTATCCGTTCTAGCTTCAGACTCAGGTTGAAGATGAAATGGAGGATCACAGTAGGCTGAGCAGCACAAGTCTTCAGTACCCAGGGCTTGACTCGGTCAGGGCCTGCTGACTTGGCTGGATTGACTCTCTCCAGCTGTCATCTCACGTGTCCTGGTGTCAGGCACACCGGGCTGGCTTTCTCAGTGGGGGACGGGGGAACAGCAGTGGCAGGTATCAGAGAAGGAGTTTGTGGAGAGATGTTCAGGGGAGGTGTGAAGACAGGAGTAGTGGGGGGGGGGGCCAGTAATGGGTGCATTGCTAAATCTGTTGAAAAACATATTCAGCTCGTTGGCTCCGTCTGCACCCCCATCCAGCAGTTTGGCTTTGTTGTTAAAGCCTGTGATGGCTTTCATGCCTTTCCACACATCACAAATGTTGTTTTGCTGGAGTTTAGCCTCTAGCTTCCTCCTGTAGGCATATTTCCCTTCTTGCAGCTGGACTTTAAGCTGCCACTGTATCCTCCTCAACTCGTCCCGGTCACCGCATCTGAAGGCTAGCTTATTTTTATTAAGCAGCACCTTTAGCTGGCTGGTGATCCAGGGCTTGTTATTTGGGTAGCAATGGACAGTTTTTGTAGGGATGATGGAGTCCTCACAGAAATTGATGTAATCTGTGATGCAGTCTGTGATGCTGTCGATATCTGTTCCGTGGGGCTTACAGAGTACTTCCCAGTCCGTACACTCAAAGCAGTCCTGCAGGGCAATGCATGCCTCCTGGTTCCTCATCTGCACGGATTTTGTTGAGATGGGCTGCCTCCTCACAGCAGGAACATAATGATGTGTTAAAAGCACCAGGTTGTGATCAGATCGTCCGGGGGGGGGGGGGGTGGCGGGGGGCGGGGTGGGGGGGCGGGCAGTGGCTCTGTATGCATCTTTTGAATTAGCATATAGTAGGTCCAGAGTTTTATTTTCCCGGGTTGCACAGTGCACATATTGGTGGAAAGTGGGTAAAATAGAGTCCAAAGAAACATGATTAAAGTCACCCAAAATGAGAAAGAGAGCATCGGGATGTTTGGTCTGTTGCTTAGCAACAGCGGCGTGAATGGTGTCACACGCAACAGCTTTGTCAGCAGAAGGAGGGACATACACTCCGATGAAGATTACAGAAGTAAACTCCAACAGCTAGGAGTTCAATGTCCGGCATGAAAACACACTCCTTAACAGTAATATGTCCAGGATTGCACCACCTCTCGTTCACCAAGATGGCAATCCCGCCGCCTTTTTTCTTACCGCTCAAGAGTGTGTTTCTATCCGCCCGTGAAGTTGTGAAGCTAGGTAGAGTTGCGCTGTGGTCCGGGAAGTCCGCGTGTAGCCAAGTCTCTGTGAAGCACATGGCGTACTCCTTTTGAGTTCGGACGAGCCCGGACAATTCATCCATTTTGTTCGCCATGAGGACAGAGGGAATTGCAGGTTTAAATTTCCTTCTCCGCTCCCTTATCTTTGTGCCGGCACGGCGTCCCCTTCGCTTTTTCCGTAGTTCCACGGGAAGGTCCGGCCGCGCTCCCCACAGCGCTGGTAAGGAGAGCGCAAACAGCTCCTCGCGTGTGTAAACAAAAGGCCTGCTGCTCCGTTGATCACAGCCAAACACAAAACGGCCCGAAAAGAAAAAGAAAAGTAACGAAAACAGACAAAAGCGCCCAAGAACCATAATTAGTGGTTTATTGAAAGGTAAGAGATTAAAAGAAAGCAAGGAAAGTTGAGAATAATACCAACAATTAAGTAAAAAGAACGAATTCAAAGGAGCTACTGTGATGTGCTGCCACTCTTTCAGACGCACTCAGATTTTTTATTTATATATAATATAATGACATGACATAGAATCCCGTGCCTTCCTTGGGTGAAGCCAGGCTTACAGCTATGTTGTGACATATTGTCTATGTTGCAGCTATTAAAAATAGTTTTGTCAATTTGTTATGGCCCAGATAAACTTGGCCCTTTGAAACATATCTTTTGTCTTAATGTGTTGTTTGTAGACCACATTGCTTAGCAGAGTTTAGTGATGCAAAAGCATGTCAAGTTGATCAAAAGATTGTATTATTCTCCAGTGCAATAATAGTCCTGAGATGAAGGCTAAAAGGGCATTAATAGGAGCCTTAAACATTTTAAAAAACAAAGAAGTAACTAAATAGTTACTTTTCACAGTAACACGATACTTTTGGTGTAAAGTAACTGAGTTACTTTTGAAATAAAGTAACTATTTACTGTAACTTGTTACTGGTTTTCAGTAATCAACCCAACACTGGTTACTACCCACTTCTGCCTACAGGGCCATACTCGCAGGACCTGGAACCCCAATGTCGAAACTAAACCTTAAGTGTTCTTGTCACAGAAGTGCACTGTTTTTGCGTCTGCATGGACGTATCCATAATCGGCTTCAAGTTTTTCCACTTCCCGAGAGCAACAGTAATGGTTTAAACTGAGTCAGAATATTATGAAATGCACAAAAACTGCAATATATTCCCTCAGGAAAAATGGTGCACAATGCTAAGACAACACCAGTGAGAGAGAAATATAAGTAAATATCTGGTGCTATATATATATATATATATATATATATATATATATATATATATATATATGTATATATATATATATATATATATATATATATATACATATATATATACATATATATATATATATATATATATATATATATATATATATATATATATATATACATATATATAATGTACACCATTATAAAGGTAGGGACAGGGAATAACAGTAACAAACTATGAAGTACATAAATCAGTAGTTAAATCAAATAATGATAAATGAAAAACTAAACAACAGTGTGAATATATATAGTAGGACAAAATAAATAAACATAAAGAGGACACAAAAGTATTCAAATAGCGATCAAACAAAATAAAATAAAATGAGCAATATTACTAGTTGTTTAAAGGCCTACTGAAATTAGATTTTCTTATTTAAACGGGGATAGCAGGTCCATTCTATGTGTCATACTTGATCATTTTGCGATATTGCCATATTTTTGCTGGAAGGATTTAGTAGAGAACCTCGACAAAAAAGTTCGCAACTTTTGGTCGCTAACAAAAAAGCCCTGCCTTAACCGGAAGTTGCAGACGATGACGTCACCTGTTGAGGGCTCCTCACATCCTCACATTGTTTTTAATGGGAGCCTCCAACAAAAAGAGCTATTCGGACCGAGAAAACGACAATTTCCCCAATAAGTTGAGCGAGGATGAAAGATTCTTGTTTGAGGATATTGATAGCGACGGACTAGAAAAAAATAAATAAAATCTAGTTAAAAAAAAAACGTGATTGGATTGGGACAGATTCAGATGTTTTCAGACACATTTACTAGGATAATTCTGGGATATCCCTTATCTTTCTATTGTTTTGCTAGTGTTTTAATGAGTTTAATAGTACCTGATAGTCGGAAGGGTGTATCCACGGGTGTCTTGAGGCCAGTGTCTGATGGAAGTCGACAACAGTTGTACGGACGGCACAAGCTCAGCTGATCTCCGGTAAGTGGCGACTTTTTACCAAAATTTTCTCACCGAAAACTGCTGGTTGACATGTGGTCGGGATCCATGTTCGCTTGACCGCTCTGATCCAAAGTAAAGTTTCACCTCCGGGAATTTTAAATAAGGAATCACCGTGTGTTTGTGTGGCTAAAGGCTAAAGCTTCCCAACTCCATATTTCTACTTTGACTTCTTCATTATTAACTAAAACAAATTTCAAAAGATTTAGCAACACAGATGTCCAAAATATTGTGTAATTATGCGGTTAAAGCAGACAACTTTTAGCTGCGTGTGTGCGCAGCGCTAATATTTCCGTGACGTCACGAGTACACGTCAGCATTCCGCGACGTTTTCAACAGGACACTTCGCGGGAAATTTAAAATTGCAATTTAGTCAACTAAAAAGGCCGTATTGGCATGTGTTGCAATGTTAATATTTCATCATTGATATATAAACTATCAGACTGTGTGGTCGGTAGTTGTGGGTTTCAGTAGGCCTTTAAGCAATAATACCAGCAATTGTATATTGGACAGGTAAGCTCTGAAATGTCGGCATAATATAATAGCCGAAAGATAATACAAAGAAAGTGAATGAAAGCAGATTACATGAGTGACCACACAGATGTAATATTCACGGTCAGGCCTGGAGTTAGCGTTAAGTTGACATGGTTAAACGTGACAAGACAGGCCTTCATTAATAAAGGAAAACAAATAATAAGGAAATAAAAACACGGCATCAGGTTTTCATATATATTTGTAAAATACAATCCAGCTCGTATCGTGATTATTTAGGTCGATGCCGGCAGTGTAGCCCTCGGACATGGTTACAGAGGGCCAAGTTAACACCGTCTGGCCATGCATTGGAATGAAGTCACTTTGTATCAAACATCCATCCATGTTAAGATATTGGCACTAGCATTTACTTAATTTGAGAAAACTTTTCAACATATTGAGCAAAAAAGTATATATTTTCTACAAAGAAAAGTGCACTTGTTATTAGTGAGAATATACTTATTTAAGGTATTTTGGGGTTCATTGAAGTTAGCTAATTTTTCTCGTTTTGGAAAGTTTTTCATCCATCCATTTTCTACCGCTTATTCCCTTTGAGGTCGCGGGGGGCGCTGGTGCCTATCTTAGCTAAAATCGGGCGGAAGGCGGTGTACACCCTGGACAAGTCGCCACCTCATCGCAGCGTATCAAACATAGTTTTCTTTAAGCCAAACAGACTGAGATTATTTATTTGTAGAACCCTGGCTGTGTTGATTGTGGCACTTAACAAAATCGTGGGCGTCTTTAAGAGATGCAAGTCGCCGTCTTTTTCCATCCTTGGTCAATTTTACAGAATCGCTAGTCTATTAAATACTTCTTCTTCTCACTATACATAGACTAAGCGCCACTTTGGCCGATGGAGGTTAAAATGCTGGTCATTTCAGTCATTTTTTTGTATTTCAGCATTTCTCATGTGTCTTGACATTGATAGCTAGATAGATAGATAGATAGATAGATAGATAGATAGATAGATAGATAGATAGATAGATAGATAGATAGATAGATAGATAGATAGATAGATAGTACTTTATTGATTCCTTCAGGAGGGTTCCTTCAGGAAAATCAAAATTCCAGCAGCAGTGTACAGAGTTGAGATCAATTTAAAAAAAGTAAATAATGGGGGTTTAAATGGAAACAAAAAAGAGAAATATTACACTAAGAATAAAAAATAAAAAGCAACAATGGGAATAAAAATATAACAGTAAAATAAGAATATAACAAGAGAAAGTAGGCAGTAGTGACCATGTTATGAAAAACGTATTGCACTGTTATTGTTTTGCATCCCCTGTCATCCTTGTACCCCACGCCCCCCTGCCCCAGAGAGGAGTTGTAAAGTCTAATGGCATGTGGGACAAAGGAGTTTTTGAGTCTATTAGTCCTGCAATTGGGATGAAGCAGTCTAGCACTGAACAAGCTCCTCTGGCTACTGATAACGCTATGCAGAGGGTGACTGGCATCATCCAGGATGCTCACTAGTTTGTCCACAGTCCTCTTCTCTGCCACCGTCACCAGTGAGTCCAGCTTCATTCCGATTGTAGAACCGGAACCGCCTGATCAGTTTCTCAAGTCTGGAGCTGTCCTTCTTAGATGTACTGCCCCCCCAGCACACTACCATGTAGAACAGAACACTGGCAACCACAGACTGGTCGTACATCCACAGGAGTTTTCTACAAATTGTATATATATGGACAATTTGTTTTTATAGAACTTTAATCTATGATTCAATGAAATTTAGGATAGGTTTACCAAAGAGGGAACCGTTGGTCCATCACCTTACAGCGGCAATACAGCCATCCCATCACTGTATGGCCTCCACATCAATTGTCAATTTCCCTACAAAGGCCATACATCTACTGCATTACCGTATGGCCTGAGCACCAAATGTCGATCACTCGATGGAGGTTGTACACTCAGCCCATCACTGTATGATTTCAACACCGTTGGCCCATCACCAAATGTCTACAACACCTCTGGTCCTTCACCCGGTGTACACAATAAGGTTGGCTTGCCAGCTCGCGGGGTGAATCCACCTGACAATGGAAACCCAGCTTTCTTGGCACCGGTCAGTAGAGATGCAGGCAACCCATCTGTTAAGGACACTATCTCACATCAACCACAGGCAGGAAAATCATCGACGCCATGTGATGGATGTAGGGATAGTTCGAAAAAATCCTTAGAGATAAGCAACAAATCAAGAAGTCCTCTTGAAAATAGGCAAGTAATTAATCCTAATTGATTCATTGTATTGTTTACTTAAATTTGTTATTGGGCCTTGAACAAATTATTTTCTCATTCTGGCATTGTTTGTACAATTTTCTTTCCCTTTCACATCCGTGCCAAGTCAGAGTGCTTCAAACCCTGCGACCTTGTTGGAGACAAAACAGTCGGGCCAGCAGGAGCTGTTTCCTGAGAGCAGTGTGTTCATATCATCGTTCCGCCTTGCAGCCATGAGACATGCTTCAGAGCCCAATTGTATGCCTTTATTGCACGCACTTTTTGAACACTTTTTTACAGTTGAGGAGTGTCAAAATTATGTCCCTTTTGGTCGCCCTGGAAAAAAAACCTGCGGGAAAGCGCATCCCTGACCGGAAAAAAGTTAAAGAAATCTTAAGTACATTTTCCCAAAATCAGGGTGTTTTCAGACCAAAGTTGTGTAACAATAATTAAATAGAAGTTTAATAAGAGAAAGTTTGATCCCTTATCGATTACAGCACGCTAGAAGCAGATTCCAGAACACACAGAGTGAGATGTTCTACCTCTTGTGCGAAACACAAATGCATACAATGACTTAATACATTAAAATGACAAGTAAAACATTTAAAAACACAACAAAAAACTTCTAAAACATTAAAAATTACTCTAAAACACATAAAATGACTCCTGGGAGATGCACAGTGACATCTAAAACATAAATTACTCCTAAAACCTGACTCCTAAAACGCGTAAAAAGACTCCTAAAACACTTATAATAAAAATACTCCTAAAACATGCAAAAAGACTCTTAAAACTAATTAGAAACACAGAATGAGGTGTTTGCATCCTTTGCGAGCACATACACTTGTAGGTGAACAGTGAACGTGAATGGAAGACTTGAGGGATAAAATAATTTACGGGTGTGCATCATCAGTAGTGTTCCTCTGGGTCATTGGGTGTTTCGGCCTTTAACACTATACACCATCTCCAAAGGCGGCCAGCTAGAGGATGATCAGACCTGAGCTTGCGACCGAAGCCCAATTAGCCATGAAAGTCACCTTGTTGGCAGACATCAGGGGACTATGCATGGCAGGGGCGTCCAGTTCCCTGGGTCATATTTTCCTGACCGCATACCTCCTGATGCACTAGTTGGGGGCCCAATTGGGGTCATTCCTCTTCAGCCAGAGCCACCGGCTGCTCTTTTCGGCTGCTTCAGATGCGGCTTTAATTGCTGTACGCAGGCACTGGTCCCTGACTCCAAAGTCCCTCAGCAGTTTTGCGGTAGAGGTTCCCACGAAGCCTCTGCTCCCAACCTCCACAGGGCGGACTTCAGTATTCAAGCCACAATTTTGACCTTTCGCGGCCAGCTAGGAATACCGCAAATGTTTCCTGTCATATGCCTCGTCCATAGATTCCTCCCAGGGTACAGTGAGCGCAACAATGAAGGCCTTTTTGTGGGAAGGAGACCAGAGCACTAGGTCAGGCCTCAAAGTGGTAGTGGCGATCTCAGTGGGGAAAATCCTAGCTGTTTGCCAACATCTGCCAGCATCTTCCAGTCGCGTGCTGGACACAGCTGACTTCTCTCTGGCGGATTACCGTTGCGGCCGGCAACTGCGACCCCTTTACGGATAAAGGTAGTTCTCCATGAGGTCTTAGATGTTGGTGGTGGTAGTGCATTGATGTTGGATCGTTTTACCTCCAGTGTGGAAGCAAGGCTCTTCAAAACTTGGTTGTGTCGCCAAGTGTATCGCCCCTGAGTGAGGCTGGTTTTGCAACCTGTGAGTATGTGTAGAAGGGAGGCTGGCTGAGCACAAAGGGCGCATGATGGATGTTCGCCAAACCACTGCTGGAGATTGGTTGAGGTCGGAAGGACATCGAAGGTAGTTCTCATGGCAAAGCTTAAGCTCCTTGCATCCATGGCCCATACATCCCTCCAGCTCAACTTCTTTCTTTCAATGCGTTCCCACCAAGGGTGACTGCGTTGGCCCATCTCAAGGCTTCTTCCTGACGCCGTACTTCCTCTACTTCCATCTTCCTCCGTGTTGGCACAGTGGCACTTCTCCAGGCAGGGCGACTAGACGTAAGTCCAAGGCCTCCTCTACCTTGCTGAACATTCCCCACAATGTCAGCATGTCTGAAAGCTGCTGTTGCCTCTTCAACTGCTCTTGCTGGTGTCCACTTACGCCCTGAAACCAATGTTGGTGCATTTTCCCTAACCGCTGGATCTTTGGAATCATTCAAGGTCAACTGCAGTCGTGTTTTGGAACACTTGAACTCCTCTGTAAGACTGGCAAGGGGCAACTTGAAGATACTGTCACCGTAAAGGCCAATGGTGGTGAGAAAAGTGGAACTCCAAGCCACTTTTTTATATAGACGGTGACTCTTCTCTCCAGCTTCTCCACTGTTGAGATGGGCACCTCATAGACTGCCTGGGGTCACATCACCCGGGGTAGTAAGCCGAACTGGAGGCCCCAGGACTTGAGCTTCCCAGGAATTTGGGTATTGTCAATCGCCAGTAGGCCTCTTTTGATGTCATTGCACAACTGCTTTACCTGGTCTTTATCTCTTAGACCTGCATCATATTGCCTTCCTAGACTTTTGACTGGCTGCTCAAATATTGTGGGGATTGGCTCATTTCCAATGAAGAACTGCAAATCAGCGATCACTCCCTTCACTACTGAGATGCTGCGTGACTTGGGCGGGTTGATCTTCATCTGAGCCTAACTGATGCTCTCCTCAAGTTTTCTAAGTAATCTCCTGGTGCAAGGGATGGTGGTAGTCAGATTGGTGATGTCCTCCATGTAGGCTCTGAAGGGAGGAAGACGCCTGCAAGAGCCCATTTTTTGTCCACTTATGACCCATTTTGAGGCTCGAATGATGACCTCCATGGGCATGGTAAATGCCAAGGGAGATACAGTACATCCGGCCATGATGCCTATTTCCAGGTGTTGCCATGAGGTGGTAAATTCCAGTGTTGAGAAGCAGAACTGCAGGTCATGAAAGTAGACTTTCACCAGGGTTATGATGGTGTCAGAGATGTTAAAAAAAATGAAGTCCAGAGGAGCTCATGGGGCACAGAGCCAAAGGCATTTGCAAGAAGACTGCGTGAAGGTCTCTTTTCTCCTGCTTTGCCATTTGGATCTGGTGCCAGATCATAGTGGCATGTTCTAGGCACCCAGAGAAGCTTGGTACTCCTGCCTTTTGAACAGATGTATCTATATACCCATTTCTGTGCAGGTACTCGGCCATCCTTCGTGCAATAACACTGAAGAAGATCTTACCCTCCACGTTTAGTAAGGCAATTGGGCGGAACTGACTGATGTTTGCAGCGTCTTTCTCCTTTGGAATAAAGATCCCACCTGCCCTACGCCATGCTTTAAGAATGGTTTTCTTCTGCCATACCGTTTTCATGAGTCTCCAAAGAATCCTTTAGACAACTGGTGCGTTCTTGTGCATCTTGTACGGGACTCCGTTTGGCCCAGGAGCTGAAGCTGTTCTTGCCCGATGGACAATCCTCTAAACCTCCTTCCATGTTGGAGGACCGGTCTCAAATTGATGCTTTGGGGGGTCGATTGGTGAAATGTCTGGAGGAAAGGCCATGTGTTCATGACGCTTTGAATTAGAGTGGGTTGCTCTCAGGTGGTCCTCTAGATCAGTGATTCTCAACCTTTTTTCAGTGATGTACCCTTGTCAACATTTTTTTTTTATTTCAAGTACACACTAATCAGAGCAAAGCATTTTAAGTTGAAAAAAATAGATAAAGAAGTAAAATACAGCACTAAGTCATCAGTTTCTGATATATTAAAGTGTATAACAGTGCAAAATATTGCTCATTTGTTGTGGCCTTTCTTGGACTTTTTGGGAAAAAAACACATAAAAATAACTAAAAACTTGTTGGAAAAAAAAAACAAGTAATTCAATTATGAATAAATATTTCTACACATAGAAGTAATAATCAACTTAAAGTGCCCTCTTTGGGGATTGTAATAGAGATCCTTCTGGATTGATGAACTTAATTATAAACATTTCTTCACAAAAAAAAAAAAATCTTTAACATCAATATTTATGGAACATGTCCACAAGAAATCTAGCTGTCAAAACTGAATATTGCACTGTTGCATTTATTTTCACAGTTTATGAACTCACATTCATGTTTTTTGAAGATGTATTCAATAAATACATTTATAAAGGATTTTTGAATTGTTGCTATTTTTAGAATATGTTTTAAAAATCTCACGTACCCCTTGGCATACCTTCAAGTACCCCCAGGGTTACGCGTACCCCCATTTGAGAACCTTTGCTCTAGATCATACTGTGTTGTTTTTAGGACCCCACTTTTCTCCTTGGTAAACAGAGTCTTCAGGAATTTAAAAGGATCTTTGTAGAACCGTGTTCTTGTCAAACTTGGGCTTGGATTAAGGTTGTTTCACGACGCAGAGGGAAGTTAGCACGAGCGACACATGAATGTGAGTACTTTTTTAAATGTATTTATATACTATAATACAAAACAGTGAAAACAAGGACGCGCTCAATGGCGAATAATAATCTAGGCCATGAAACACAAACAGGAAACAAAAACACTTGCTCGATGGCATGAATAATGGACATAAACAAAAAGACTTAGCACAAAGCAATTGACTATGAACTATAAACAAAACTTAAATGACAAGGAACTGTGAACGATGGCATGACGGTAGGAACAGCATGGGTAGGGTGTGTGAAGATACCAGACTGAACACTTGGCAACTACCGGTTTAAATAATACCAATGATAATTACAAGCAGGTGTGAAAACTGAGGACAGGGGCGTGACATGACAGGTGAAAACTAATGAGTTGGCATGGAGACGCAAACAAACCAGGAAGTGCCAAGACAGAACTAAATGTCCCAAAAAACTAAACATAACCTGACCAAACATGCCAAAAACCAAAACATAATCTTACAGGCATGACAGTTCTTGTTTGTTATTTCTTCGTTCTTCGTTTGCGTAGACTCTGTGCTCTGCGGAGGGATGCTAGGCGTGTTTTGATGTCAGCTTGGAGAGCGCATATGCCCTCCTTTTCCAAATCTGGGGCTCTCTTCCACAGTTTCCTGGGTCATCTCAATTCTTTGGCAAGACGCTTGATTTCCTGTTGCCTCCTGGAAATAGGTGAAATGGGAGGTTGTTTAGGAACTTTCATCTCTAAAAATCCAAATCATTCTGCTCCATATTGATAAATGACGTTTCCCATTTTATCCAGTTTCTTCTCTGCTGTGCCTTTGAGTTGTTCAAGGAGCCGCATTAGATCACTATTCACTGTTTCCCAGAGCTTCTTTTCCGCAGCACTGGGCCACTTCATTCGCAGCCTGCGGCCTGGGAGTCTCTACTCAACTGCAGGTTGGGGAGTTTGGGTAGGAGCCACCGCTGGTGTTTGTTCCACTACTAGTTCAGTGCTTGAGTATACCTCTTCCGCTACAAGGGTGCTGAAGCTCTCCAAACTATGGTTTTCATCCAGTTGGTTCATTCGACTGATTTTACCCCTTCTGCAAGAAGAGGTCAATGCGAGGCCCCTGATTCTTTTCACTCAAGCACTTTTTCTTTCCCTGGTGAATCCTTAAGCCCCGAAAATATGTTATATTCCTCCACCAGCAGCTACAAATCTGCAGCTTGTGGTCTACTGCTGTGACAAGGCTTGTGCTGGTTGCTGTGTTGCTATCTTGCGCTGTGCTTTCTTTACTCTTAGTCGTTTCCGGTCCTATCGTTACCATTTTGTCATCCGATGAGTCATCTTTCGTGCCCTCTCGCAGACTCTAGGGTTATTCTCTTTGTTTGCTTCTTCGTAGCTAAGAGGGGTGTCTACTACACGCTGCAAGGTGTGAGAGACCACAATCGGGTTTAGCTAACCCACGACTGTCCCGTGGGGTCTATTCCACCTTGCCAGCTGTCTCTCCTTGCCGTCACAAGGACTTTCCCCTGTTGTCAGCTGATCTTTCCTCAGCAGCCACTGGACAAGTCCAGATAATCAGATTCCACAAAACACAGAGTGAGATGTTCTACCTCTTGTGCGAAACATTAATGCATAAAATGACTTAGCACATTAAAATGACTAGTAAAACATTTAAAAACACAACAAACAACTTCTAAAACATTACAAATGACTCTAAAACACATGACTCCTAAGAGATGCACAGTGACATCTAAAACACACATTACTCCTAAAACACTTATAAAAAATATATATATTCCTAAAACACGCAAAAATACTTTTAAAACAATTTATAAACACAGAATGAGGTGTTTGCATCCTTTGCCATCACATACACTTGTAGGTGAACAGTGAACGTGAATGGATGACCTGAGGGATACATTAATTTACAGGTGCGCATCATCAGTAGTGTTCCTCTGGGTCATTGGGTGTTTCGGCCTTTAACACTATACACCCTCTCCAGAGGCGGCCAGCTACAGGATGATCAGACCTGAGCTTGCGACCCAAGCCCAATTAGCCATGAAAGTCATCTTGTTGGCAGACATATCAGAATGTTAAATAATTACAGTTTGTGATTGGCCAAAAAAACTAGCTTTGTGATTAGCAATATAGTGTTATGTCCATTAACTTGAAGTGTGGTTGTGTGTATTAATGTACTGTATGTCTAGGGTTTCTGCAAGGCGTTAAGTGATTAAATGGATTTTGCGAAAATTAAGGCCATAAACGGCAATAAAAAAGCATAAAAAAGCGGTCTAGCTCCATCCTATCTTGCCGATTGTATTGCACCATATGTCCCTGCAAGAAATCAGCGTTCAAAGGACTCCGGCTTATTAGTGATTCCTAAAGCCCAAAAAAAGTCTGCGGGCTATAGAGCGTTTTCCGTTCGGGCTCCAGTACTCTGGAACGCTCCCCCAGTAACAGTTCGAGATGCTACCTCAGTAGAAGCATTTAAGTCTCACCTTAAAACTCATTTGTATATTCTAGCCTTTAAATAGACCTCCTTTTTAGACTAGTTGATCTGCCGCTTTTTTTCTTTTTCTCCTCTGTCCCCCCTTCCCTTGCGGAGGGGGTCCGGTCCGATGGCCATGGATGTAGTCTTGGCTGTCCAGAGTCGGGAACCAGGATGGACCGCTCGTCGGGACCCAGGATGGACCGCTCGCCTGTGTATCGGTTGGGGACATCTCTACGCTGCTGATCCAACTCCGCTTGGGATGGTTTCTTGTGGACGGGACTCTCGCTGCTGTCTTGGATCCGCTTTGAACTGAACACTTGCGGCTGTGTTGGATCCACTATGGATTGAACTTTCATAGTATCATGTTAGACCCGCTTGACATCTATTGCTTTCGGTCCCCTAGGGAGGGGGGGTTGCCCACATTTGTGGTACTCGTAGTCGTAGTGGTTTGTGCAGTCCTTTGAGACATTTGTGATTTAGGGCTGTATAAATAAACATTGATTGATTGATGATTGATTAAATGCGACATCCAGAGGCATTAAAAAAATGTTATACAATTGTAGCATTTAGTCCATAGTCAAACAATATGTCAAAACATTAAATGAAAAATTAACTTAAGAACGTTGCGGTCATCGAAATTGCTACGTCTGTCTGTGTGTTTGTTTTTTTAGCTGCAGCTGTCAAACTGCATACAAGAGGTCTTGTAAGGTGGGAACGCGAGAGAAGCACTGCCTCAATGCGGCAAAATGAAACTGATCTGGGGGCTAAAATTTTTCTATTCTTTGGTCACTGTAGGCGTGTAGTCTTTAACTGTGTCAAGATAATGGAGAAGCTGAGCTTTTTTCATACACGACTCATTTATTCCAATCACCTCCACTTCAACACACATGAGCTAACTTGGCTAACATTAGCAAGTGTCGTGATGGAGGCACCACACGTGATCTACGCTGGCCTAGGATGGCCAAACAAGGCAATTTTCACAGATGATCACAAATCTTTTATTCTCTGACATTCTCACAATAAACGAATACAAGTTCTTTCAGCTGCCAAATACCTTGATACATAACATTTTAAACAACAGAGAGGGTTTAAAATACAATCTATTCAAGATGTTTAACTGACATGCCGTATTTCCTTGAATAGCCGCCAGGGCGCTAATTAATTTATAACCTCTTCTCACGTCTGCGCTTATTGAAAGCATGCGGTAAAAGTAAGCAGGCGCTAATAGTTTTAAAACCTCTTCTTACCCCTGCGCTTACCAATGGCATGCAGTAAAAAATTGAGTGTGATGAAATAAATAAAAAATAATAAAAAATTATTCTGCTCTACAACATGTCGTCGCGTCCACTTTTACAACATGCTGTCTACGTGCCGGCCGGATGCATGCATTTCGCTGCTCCTTGTACGAGATTGCAATGCATACTTGGTCAACAGCCATACCTTTTACACTGATTTTTGTGATATAAACAACTTTAAAACTCTTACTAATATGCGCCACACTGTGTGGACCCACACCAAACACATTTCTGGAGAGCATTGGCTATGTGGCACATTATAAAAGCAGCATAAGGATTACCCATAATGCCGTGCAACCGTGACTCTTGGCTACCGGTATATTATACACGCGCCCCCAACCCCGCCCACCTCAACCAACGCACGGAGAGGGGGTGTGCCAGCGGGTGTATGGTGTAGCCAGGAGTTGTGAATGTATTGCATTCTGGATAAGTGTTATGTTGTGTTTATAATGTGTTACAGAGCCAATGTTCTACAGAAATGTGTTTGGTGTGGGTTCACAGAGTGTGGCGCATACTATTAAGAGTGTTAAAGTTGTTTTATATAACAACCATTAGTGTGATTTGTATGGCTGTGGAACAAGACTCCTGGTTTACACACAGAATAGCAAAAATAAACTCCTCCAGCATTTTGAAATGGACGACAGGGGACGCGTCACTCGTGACGTCACAAATTTGACCAGGGGGTAAAAGTAAGAATGCGCCTATTCATTTTGGGGAGCGAGTTTGCCCCGGCGGTAATTCAAGGGAGGCGCATATTACATGCCCGGCGGCTATCCAAGGAAATACGGTAGTCTTATTTTAATGCATTTTATTGGCATTTTTCCAAATATCGTTCTGTATTTAAATCTTCCAGTGGCATGCAAAATGAATGGATGGATAAATGAATGAAGCGTTCGAAAGCCAAGACATTGTTTGTACACAGAGGTAAATTTGACTCGACATAAAGGTCCGTAGACTGAAAAAGTCGCATATAGAGGCGTTTTCAAAGTGCCAACTCCGCCCCTTTTACGTAAACGTGCTGATGACAAGATTACACAAATCTGGCTTGACTAATCATGCGATTTTCTAGCGTTGTGCAACTGCGTATCCTCCATCTGTAGTGTTTGTTTGGCTAGGTCAAGTTAGACAACAGAATAGATCCTGGATAACTACAAAAAATATTTGTAATACAGCCTCTGCATTGTTTACTCTTTGTTTGTATAGATGCCAGTTTGCATATTTTTATCCATTGTGAATGCAGCATGTCATACTTTATTTTCTTTATTGTAATAATATGCACATTTGGAAAAAGGTTCAAACTGGACTTTTGAAAAAGGTAATCATGTTGTTTTAAAGCTGAACAGTTACGATTGTAAAACACATAGTGTAATTGTGTTCCATGCATCTTGGTAAACTTTTGCAACGTTTGATGAGTTTAAATTGCCCTAAATTCCAGCACTGTTAACGGACGTTATAATGAGCTCATCCAGGCAATTTTAGTGGGACTTTGTAATATAACAGCTGAACTGAGACTTGGGGTGATTTGTTGACATCCCCATTATGCTGACCTAAGTCATGTCTAATTCAGAATAGATCCCAGATGTTAATATGTTGGAAGGTGTGTTTGATGAATCAGTATCATTTACCGCCCTTGCACATGATACTCAAGAGCATGAGAGCCATCATAATCCGTGTCTGAAAGCGGTGGGAATCAAAGCAAAATACAATAAATAGAAGGGACTAAGATCTTTCAACCCCCTGCTGTTAAGCAAGGAAAGGCTGACATGAATTAGAAATATCCTTCCCTCAGAAGTAAGCCACATGTCATTGAAATTCTTTAAAGCACCCTTTCAATAGAAGATACAAGGGGACCCTCCATAACTGAATTGTAAAGAAAGAAGAAAGTAATGAGACAGAACACAATTAGTTTGAATATCTACTGTGAATGATTTATATATTCTGCATGCACAAATATTAGGCCAATTATATATGCAGGTTCTCTATACTTATCAAATAGGTGTGTTGTCCTCCGTTGCTATGTTGGAGAAGCACGCACACATTCTCAATAGAATGTAAAGCAGGTGAGGAAGGGGTTCAAATCATTATTCGGTCATCTTTGAGGCCTGTGCCTGCAAGCCAATCAATAGAGTTCTTTGATGCGTGTGATGGAGCGTTGTCCTGCATAAAGATCATGGTCTTACTGGATGCTCTGCTATTCTTCCTGGAACATTGTCTGATGTATATGTTTTGTAGAAACTAGCAGTATATATTTGAGAGATTATTTTCAGTCCATCTTCAACACTAAAGTAGCTCATTCTTAAATCTACATTATTATTTTGCATAGTGACTACTCCAGGTCTACTTAACTAGCGGCCCGCGTTCCATATCCGGGCCGCTAAACATCACCCAAACTGGCTTGATGAAACTATTCAAACTAAGATTGCTCATGTATGCAGTACTCCCGCCACCCTGTAGAGGGCAACATTGAGGCCTATGTGTCAAAATAAAGCTGCAGTAAAGTGAGTAGAAGAAGACTACTCCATCCATCCATTTTCTACCGCTTATTCCCTTTTGGGGTCGCGGGTGGTGCTGGCACCTATCTCAGCTTCAATTGGGCAGAAGGCAGCGTACACCTTGGACAAATCGCCACCTCATCGCAGGGCCAACACAGATAGACAGACAACATTCACACTCACATTCACACACTAGGGCCAATTTAGTGTTGCCAATCAACCTATCCCCAGGTGCATGTCTTTGGAGGTGGGAGGAAACCGGAGTACCCGGAGCGAACCCACGCATTCACGGGGAGGACATGTAAACTCCACACAGAAAGATCCCGAGCCTGGAATTGAACCCAGGAGTGCAGGACCTTCATATTGTGAGGCAGACGCACTAACCCCTCTGCCACCGTGAAGCCCTATGTAATGAGATGATCAACTCTGGAAAAAAAGAAAAATACATGCAAGAATCAAACTTTTAACAGCGACTGGGCAAAATAAGTATGGATTTATTGACAATGCAGTGGGAATGCTAGTGTTTACTTTGAAATGAAGTAAACACAGTCTCAAAGGAATGTAACCTGGGGAGACACTTTCATAGACATTGTACGTCCGCCCACTGAGACATTGCCCTCACGGTCCTCTTCTCTCTGTAGCTGAATAGCCCTGCACTACGCCATCCCCTCTAACGCCACCCTGATTCTTTTACAGCCCTTTGTTAGGGTTAATCATGTAGAGTGCAATTCTCTGCCGAGACGCTAATGGCATTGTTTTCTGGAGAGTCAACTCAATAAGCAACCATAACACTTGTTGACAATTTAGCGTGTTAGCTTCTTTATCCTGTGTTGTAATGTTGTAGAGCAGGGGTGTCAAACTCAAATATAGAGTGGGCCAAAATTTAAAACTGAACAAAGCCGTGGGCCAAGGTTGAACAAATTAACCTTTTAATAGGGACCCAAACAAGTTTTGCATTGAATATTGAACAAGCAAGGCTTATTTAACTTTATAATGACATGCAAAACAATATTTCAAATAAAAATAATAAAAAAATGTCAATGGCATATCAAATAAAATGTCAATAAAAATTGAATGCCTCTTTTCTATTTGCAACCTTCTGAGGTAAATATCAAAATAAACTTTTTTACAGGCTAAAAATACATTTGAAAATAAAATAACTAATGAATGAATCAAACATTCAAGCCTTGAAGTAGCAAGAGATACTGCGAACGTTAATTATTGCTCGGTTTGCTACACTGATTTGCTTTAACACTGAATATGGAACAAGCAACGCTCATATAACTTAATAGTGGAAAATCTTAATAGTGGTGGTAGAGTAGGGTGTATATTGTAGCGTCCCGGAAGAGTTAGTGCTCCAAGGGATTATGGGTATTCATTTTGTTGTGTTTATGTTGTCTTTCGGTGCGGATGTTCTCCCAAAATGTGTTTGTCATTCTTGTTTTGTGTGGGTTGACAGTGTGGCACATATTTGTAACAGTGTTAAAGTTGTTTATACGGCCACCCTCAGTGTGACCTGTATGGCTGTTGACCAAGTATGCTTTGCATTCACTCGTGTGTGTTTAAAAGCCGCATACATTATGTAACTAGACCGGCACACTGATTGTATGGAGTAAAAGCGGACGTGACGACAGGTTGTAGAGAACGCTTTAAGGCAGTGCCTTTAAGGAACGCCCCCAATATTGTTTTCCGGGTGGAAATTGGTAGAAATTCGAGAGTGTAGTTGCCCCGGGAGTCTACCGGGAAAATCTGGAGAGTTGGCAAGTTGAGTATTAGCGGTGAATGCGGTGTTACACCGGCACCGCCGCTGTATAATACCGGCGGGCCAGCACTAATATTAATTTGATATTGCCTCAAGGGCAAGATGAAATTACACGGAGGGCCAAATCTGGCCTGCGGGCCAGCGTTTGATACCCATGTTGCAGAGGGTCCTGGGTTAAATTTCCAGGCTCGGAGTCTTTCTGTGTAGAGTTTGCATGTTCTCCCTGTGACTGTGTGGGTTCTCTGACTTTCCCCCACCTCCAAAAATGCACCTGTTGACAGAAAGATAATTAGCAATACTAAATTTGCCTGAGTTTGTGAATTTTTGTCTGACTATCTGCGATGAGGTGGTTTCCTGTCCGGGGTGTACCCAGTTAAACTGTATGACGGAACGAGAGCGGCTGCTTTGCCGGGGGCTTGCGCCGCGGGAGCATGAAAAGCGATGATCCAAGCGTGCATGTCTCACACGAGCATAGATACATCCTCCAGTGTCTGATTATGTTGATTAATCTTCTGTCCTTGTGCTCTGAAAGCCACATACATTCTCTCCTGGTCTGTGGAATCCATGATATAGAGGGTGGGTTTATTCTGTCAAGCTGTGTTTTAGACAGGAAGGAGAATGGATTCCAAAATGCAGAGCAGAGGCCAGAGAGGACTCCTAAAGTGTATTTATTACACAGTTCAGGGAACTAACAAAAAACTATGATGCAAGTGAAAACAAAAACAAAACTGACTTGCACCGCAAAAAAAACTACTAAAATCAAAAATAGAAGCAAAAATGACAAACCAGAGAACCAGCAAGCGAGCCGGACTGGCTACTGGAACTGCAGGGTTATGTTGGAAGAAGCACGGGCGAACAAAAGACAATAAACCCTGCAGGAGAGGTTGTTATAAAGGGGCGCTGATGAGAAACACCTGCCGCAGCTCCAGTAGCTCCGCCAAGCTCAGCTTCGAGGTAGAAACAAATATCAATGAAGGGAACACAAATAAAGGGTGTAAATATGAGCGTCACAGAGTGTGACAGTGATGGTTTCTTTCTGTGAGAAAAGAGAAGACCTCATTCCTCAGTTCAAATAAAACGCTTGAGGACCAGTCCTCTTGAGAGCCATCTGACTTCCATAGCAGCTGGAAAATGATCTTCTTTTATGTCCTCACACAGTTTTAGCAAAACACCCAAAGTTCACAGCTTTGTTTTTAATCAAGTTTATGGTTTTAACACTTACAGCGATCCTGTTCTGTCTCCCTGTGGAATGGGATTGTGCTGAAAATGTTAATTTCCCCTCGGGGATTAATAAAGTATGTCGGATTCTGATTCTGATTTTGATTACATCAAGCACCTCTTTGAAATCTGATGACATCTTGTTTGCTGCAAGGCTTTTGCTGTGGATAAAACAGGGTGCCCATTTAGCTTCTGGTACAGGATCGATTATCCGTCTGATAACACCATTATACCTGCCAGTCAATGATGCTGCACAGTTACAGCATACCCCAACACAGTTGTGTCAGTCAAGGCCTGGGGTATCAGACATGCGGCCCGCGAGACTTAATTCTGCGGCTCCCACCGTAATACAAAAGTTTAATGTTAGTGCGGCCTGCAAGTTTTATATGAATGGGCCTTGACAGCGTTGTGTGCGTAGCTGAAGGAGTCTACCAACCACCATGGCTCTCGAGGGCGGAACATTGAGGTCACTTGCGTGATGCAAGCAGAGAAACATTTTGCCGCTTTTCCACTAGAGCCGCACGTGCTCTTCCTCCCTCGCTCGCCCGCTCTCTCTCTCTTGAGCTCTCTCTGTCACTGTGTGTGTGTCTCTCTCTCGCTCCCTGTAACAGTCCGGGCCGGGGAGACGAGCGGTTTGGTAGCTTCCGAAGCATTCCGCCGAAGGACCGAGCGACAATACATAACTGTGGTGCACTGGACCCCAGCGTGCTCATAACATTCTAGCTGCCGACATGGCGACATACAACCTTCACCGGGGTTACTGCGCATGCTCGTCACTACTGTTGAATTCTGGGTAGTGTAGTTCTTATATTCCCTAGCTCAGAGCTTCTCAACCTTTTTTCAGTGAACATTTTTTTAATTCAAGTACCCCCTAATCGGAGCAAAGCATTTTTGATTGAAAAAAAGATAGGAATAAGTAAAATACAGCACTATGTCATCAGTTTTGGTTTTACTAAATTGTATAACAGTGCAAAATATTGCTCATTAGTAGTGGTATTTCTTGAAGTATTTAGAAAAAAAGACATAAAAATAAGTAAAAACTTGTTGAAAAATAAACAAGTGATTCAATTATAAATAAAGATTTCTACGCATAGAAGTAATCATCAACTTAAAGTGCCCTCTTTGGGGATTGTAATAGAATTCCATCGGGATTCATGAACATAGTTCTAAACATTTCTTCACAAAAAAAATGTATCTTTAACATCAGTATTTATGGAACATGTCCACAAAAATGAATATTGCATTGTTGCTTTTCTTTTCACAGTTTATGAACTTACATTCATATTTTGTTTAAGTATTATTCAATAAATACATTTATAAAGGATTTTTTAACTGTTGCTATTTCTTAGAATATTAAAAAAAAATCTCACGTACCCCTTGGAATATGTTCAAGTACCCCCAGGGATACGCGTACACCCATTTGAGAACCACTGCCGTAGCTCATAACATCCCAGTAAGTATGTGTATACATTGTTGCTGACTGTATAAATCAAATTATTATTGTTATTACCTATGACTGATTTATTTACTTAATTTCTCATTTTGTTCATTTATATTTAGATTTTATTTTGTGTTGGAAATAAAAATAAAGACATTTAAAAATATTTTTTTAAGAAATCTATTCTTACGACGAAGCCTCACCCAGACTCTGCATTTAGTGCCCCTCAGGCAAATTGAGTTTGAGACCCCTGGTCAAGGCTGTTCTCAGTGAAGTTGTTTTCCATTCAGCGGACACATTCCTGAGTCACTACTGTAGTAGTGGAAAAAATGTTACAGAATAGGCAAGTTTTGCCCCTGAACATTGTCTTAGCATAGTCATGTGAAAGTTGTTTGTCAGGCTGTAGTTTAGGCAGGAAGGAGAAGGGATTAAAAAATGCATTGCTGAGGCCAAAGTATACTGATAAAGTGTATTTATTACACAGTTCAGTCAACTAACAAAAAATTATGATGCAAGTGAAAACAAAAAGGAAACTGACTAGAACCGCAAAAAAAGTACAAAAATCATAAATAGAAGACAAACCAGAGAATTAGCAGGTAAGCCAGACAGGTTGCTGGAACTGCTGGGTAACGCTGGAAGAAGCACAGGTGAACAAGGGTGCATGTGAGTGAGAATAGCAATAGACAAACAATAAACCAAAAGAGGTGTTTATAAAGGGGCGCTGATGAGAAACACCTGCCACAGCTTTAGTAGCTCTGCCCAGCTCAGGGAGAGTCAACAGAAGAGAAAAAGAAATTGATGAAGGGAACAAAAATAAAGAGTGTAGATAGTGTCACAGAGTGTGACCGTACCCCTTACATCCCCCAACTCAACGGACGCCCCCTGGCAAACCACCTGGTTTGTTAGGGAATATGCAATGAAATTCTAAAAAAAGCAAATTATCTCGGGTGAGTAGCCAACATACCCAAGACCTGTCCACTGGACCATACCCCTCCCGATCGATAAGGTACTGGTCTTAGCCTTATATGCCGGATGGCGGCGGGGGAGGAGGCACTGGCGGAGGACTTAAGTCACATGAGGGGACTGGCTTCAGGCAGGAAACATGAACAATAGGATAGGTTTTAAGAGAAGTAAAACTCTTCAGCCCAACCGCCACTGGATTGACCTTTCTCTCTAACAGTAAAGGTCCAATAAATTTGGAAGCCAGCTTCTCTAATTCCACCGCCAGTGGGAGACCATGAAACCACAACTAGACCCTCTGACCAGGTTGATAATCAGGAGCAGGTAGGCGGTGTTTGTTAGCCAGAATCTGGTTGCGCCTGGTGGTGTGGGACAGTGCAAATGGTGTGTTTCACCAGATGTGGTGAGCACGGCGCAAATAAACAGCCACTGAGGGTACTGAGGACTCTGGCTCTTGGAATGGGAACAAAGGATCCTGGAATCAATGGGCTACATGGAATGGAGAGTGACCAGTAGAACAGCAGACCAGGGTATTATGAGAGTATTCCACCCACGGAAGATATTGGGCTCATAATGTGAGATGCTGCAGCAGATGCATCGCAAGGCCACGTACAGGTCTTGGTTTGCTCGCTCTGTTTGGCCGTTTATTTGGGTACAAGCTGACAAAAAGCCTTCCAGATATCTGTGGCTAACTGCGGTCCACGGTCAGAAAAAATGTCCACCGGGATACCATGAAGGCAGAATGCATGCTACACCATGAGATTGGCGGTTTCCAGGGAAGAAGGGAGCTTGTAGTGAGGGACAAAGTGTGTACACATCGAAAACATGTCGACGATGGTAAGGATGACAATTAAGCCTTTAAAAAGAGGAAGACCAGTCACAAAATCCATGGCAACGCGCGAGCAAAGACGAGATGGGATGGGAAGCAGCGGAAGCTGACCTGCCGGGGCTTGATGAGAGGCCTTGTTCCTGGCACAGATGGCGCAAAACGCCACAAATCCCCTGGCATTTGCATGGAGGGTAGGCCACCAGAACAGCTGAGACAGTAGGAACGCCGTAAGCCTGGCTCCAGGATGACAAGCAACCTTGGACAAGGACACCATGTTAGGACTTCAGAGCGGAGATGACAGGGCACAAACAAACGATCAGCAGGACAACCAACAGGAAAGAGTGTATCATCATTAGCCTGTGTCAAATGCCTCTCCACTTCCCAGTGGACAGCACCAAGGATCTTGGATTCAGGCAGGAAGGTTTCAGGGTAGGAGTCTTCAGCCTGAGGAGCAAACATTCATGACAATGTGTCTGGTTTGCCATTACACGTACTTGGTCAATAGGTGCGGGAGAAGTTAAAAGTTGTAATAACGAGAGCCCATCAAGCCTGGCGGGATATGAGGCACTGGGCTGAACGAATGTAGGCAGATTTCTGTGGTCCGTGTAGGTAGATGATGACTGGATTAGGGGAGCCCTCTGACCAGTGCCTCCACGCCTGAAGTGTGAGAACCACCGCCACCAGTTCCCGATTGCACATGTCATAATTGCATTTAGCAAGAGAAGGACGCAAGGAGAAAAACGCACGGGGATGCAACGTGTGGTCGGTGCTGGAGTGCTGAGAGAGGACGGCTCCGATCCCCGATTTAGCAACATCAACCTCAAAAACAAAGGACTTAGGGTGACGGAAGGCCAAGTCTGAAGTAGTCCATACAAACGGAACTTCGGCGCAAACAAACTTGTTAAGGGGTTCAGCTTCTTTACCAAAATTCCCAATTACACGTCTTTAAAAGTTGAAAAACCTTAACAAAAAAAGGTAAAATAACTGAAAACATGTTTTTGTCACACCTGGGTGAAGTCTTGTCTGTGTTTTGTCTGGTTTCATGTTGTCTTGTCATTTGTTGTTTTATTTTGAAATGTTAACTCTCGCTCTCGTTTCAGATCATTTGCCCTTCCTCCTGTTTCACTGGTCTGATGTCTTTCCCGACTGCCTGATTGTGGCCACCTGTGTCACCCTCCTTCATGTGTATAAATGTCTTGTCCTCCTTCTGTCCTGTGCCAGAGTGTTTTGTATCTTCTTGTGCGTACCTCCAACGTTCCTTTGTCACAGTCTTGTCCACAGCCATTGCCACGTTTTTGCACTTTTGATTCACGGGAGATTCTTTTTTTGTAAACTTTTGTCAGGTAAGATTAACTTCCTAGCATTGCCTCCGTTGGAGTGCTTTTTGTTGTATTAGATATATTCTGTTCTTAGCACCTTTTTCACTCCGCAACCGGAACGTTTGGAGTTATTGATATTTTTGTTAGCTTAGAGGTCAGGTTAGTTCTGTTTTTGATACTGTTGGTGGAAAAAGGTGTAATTGCCACAAAAAGGCAGTCAAACTGGGCTTCTGAGGGCACAGAAGGCCAGGAAGAGGAAGAGGAGGCGGAGTCCAATCCTTTCTCTCCAGGTAATCCACAATGGTGTGGATCTGCTGTCCTTAATACAGGCTGGGGTGAAGACAGATGATCTGAAGCTTGCCCTCTGGCTAAGAGAGCTAGAGCGCCAAACAAAAACATGAGAGGTAGAGCAGATGCACTTGCACATCAGGGCATTGGAGCTAGACCCCCCACATGGTCCGACACCTGGGCGTCACCCTCCCAACCCTGCCTCACCTGACAACATAGACGTTTTTGCGAGAGTGAAGTGGACTCATATTTTAATTCGTTTGAACGCATAGCAGTGACAATAAAGTGGCCAAAAGATATGTGGAGTCTGCTGTTACGGTGTAAACTGGTGGGTAAAGTGCAGGAAGTGTGTGCAAGTCTATCCATTGATGACAGTTTGGATTAGAATGTGGTGAAAGCCACATTGCTACGTGCTTATGAATTGGTTCTAGAGGCGTATCACCCAAAATTTCGCTCCTGTTTGAAATCTCCCAACCAAACTTATGTTGAGTTTGCACAAGATAAGGCTTTATTTTTAGATAAGTGGTGTGCAGCATCTAAAGTAATGACTATTGAACAGCTACGTGAGTTGTTTTTGTTAAAATAATTTAAAAACTGTCTACCTGAGAAAATTGTTTTCTACCTGAATGAACAAAAAATCGAAACACTGTCTAAAGCTGCTGTGTGTGCGGATGAGTTTGTGCTGACTCACCGTGCTGTTTTCCCTTCGGTGCACCACTAACATTTTCCGGTTGCCAGTGCAGGGAAATTCCAGAAATTCCAGCCCAGATCCTCCGTGCACTGCAGTCCAAGCTCCTCTGATTTTACTGTCACGAGTCAAGGCATCTCATTGCTGCCTGTCATGTCTTTCAGCGCAAGGACAATCTGAGTGTTAAGAAACCCAAATGTGTCGGGTTGGTTCAGTCTGCTCCTACTCTGCTGGCCAGTCCAACGGAGTCAGGTGTGGAGGACGTTGATGGGTGCTATACGCCGTTCCTCCACAAAGGTTCCGTTTCGCTTACCGATGAGGATAAAGACCAGGTGCCTGTTGTAATCCTGCGTGATATCGGTGCAACTCAGTCTCTTATCCTCCAGAGTGTTCTGTCGTTTTCAGAAAGTTTTTTTCATGGTTCTGACACACTTGTTTTGGGTGTTGAAATTAGTGTTTTCAGAGCCCCGTTGCATATTGTGTTTCTCCGATTCTCCTTTGTGTCGGGGCTGGCGAAAGTTGGGGTGCATGCACGCTTGCCGGTGCAGGATGTGGCGCTCATCCTCTGTAACGATTTAACTGGAAAAAAGGTGAATAGTGGTGGATAATCCTGCTCCCGAACCGAGTCCATCTGCGTCCACTGTATTTCCTGCCTGTGCCGTAACCCGTGCGCAGTCAAGAAAATTTAAGCAGTTAGATTTGTCTGTCTCTTTTCTGTGTGACGATGAATCTGTGAAAGAAGAAGGAATTATCTATTAAAAACGAGAAAGCGGTTAATTTGCTGCTTGTTGAGCCTGAGCTGGATTTAAATGTCGACCGCGGATCATTTATAAAAGCCCAACAACCGAATCCACCCCTGGCCGCCTGCTTTACAGCAGCCGCCGCTGACTGTGAGTCTCCTGTGTACTGTGTGATTGACAGAATTCTGTAAAAGTACCGAAAAGGACCAAAATTATTTTAGTACCGGTACCAGTACCAAAATATTGGTATCGTTACAACACGAATGCTAAGTAAAGAAAATCAAATTAATTAAGTGCCTGGTGGGTGTGTATTTTTATGATAAGCTGTCACCTACTGGTCAGTGAGTGCAACCTTCTGCTTTCCTCACAGTGGTGTCACAAAAGGGCTGAGAGCAGGAGATGCAGGACTGTAGCCAAGCCAAAAGAGAATAAGGGGTCAGGCCACCTTCTGGACTCCTCTCCCCAGCCCAAAAGGCCTGTCTTTATTGAGAAGAAGATCTTTTTGAAGACAACGTTTTTGGCAAAATACTGGCACATCAGCTTGTGGCATGTAAAATGTGTTTCATTGAGTTTGAAGCCAATATTTAAATTCAGTAGCAAAGGTTGGAAGTCTGTCACCAGTGTCAATATTATGAAAATTATTAATTACTCCTATTACTTACATTTGTGCCCTTCTGTGTTTTTCTGGTATGCCATCTTTCAATAGTGTAGAGAGGTACTTCCCCCTTTCCTTCTACCTGAACGCCTTTTGACTGACGTGAATGCGCGAAACCAAAAAGGTAGGGCCTAAACAAGGGCGAAAGAGGAGTATATGTGCCGTAATATACAAGCTATAAGTTTATGTAATGATTGGCACGTACTGTATTTAATGCTTAAGTATTTTGCAAATTTTTAGCATATTTGATGCTTTCATTTCTAAATCGCATCACAACGTTTCAAAGTTTAACAAGAATTAAGGCAAGGAAGCAGCTCACTAGTTGAAGTCATCATAGCTACTCAAGCTCATGATCACAGCGCCACTATGAATAGTTTGTCTGCGTTAGCGCTTACAATAACAATATCAGTAATACTTAAAGGCCTACTGAAACCCACTACTACCGACCACGCAGTCTGATAGTTTATATATCAATGATGAAATATTAACATTGCAACACATGCCAATACGGCCTTTTTAGTTGACTAAATTACAATTTTAAATTTACCGCAAAGTATCCTGTTGAAAACGTCGCGGTATAATAACGCATATGATAACGCGTGCGCGTGACGTCACGGATTGTAGCGGACATTTTGTTCCAGCCCCGATCCCAGCTCTAAGTCGTCTGCTTTAATTGCATAATTACACAGTATTCTGGACATCTGTGTTGCTGTATCTTTTGCAATTTGTTCAATTAATAATGGAGACGTCAAAGAAGAAATATGTAAGTGGGAAAGCGGTGTATTGTCGCCGCCTTTAGCAACACAAACACAGCCGGTGTTTACTTGTTTACATTCCCGAAAGATGACGGTGAAGCTTAACTATGGAACCGAGCGGTCAAGCAAATATGGTTCCCTACCACATGTCAACCGGCAGGTTTCGGTGAGAAAATGGTGGTAATAAGTCGGCTCTTACCGTAGACATGAGCGGAGAGCTTGCGTTGTTCCTCGTGCACCTGTCAAAGAGGCAGCTGCGGACTCTCTTTCCTCCTCCGACCGTCCGCCCACGAACGTGGGATGCTTCCACCGTGGAGGACGGAGAAAAAAAAAATCTCAGCCCGGCCCCAACGGCTGCCTTCGCTTCGCCTCGTCGAGAAACATGGCTTTCCTCAGAGACACTGGCAGTCACCACACCCGTGGCCACACCCCTCCGACTTTCACTAAAACGCTAAAAAACTAGCAACACAATAAGCAGATAAGGGATTTTCCAGAATTATCCTAGTAAATTTGTCTAATAACATCTGAATCATTCTGCCGTCTAGTTTTTTTTTTTTCCTAGTCCTTCCCTCTAACCTTCCTCATCCACAAATCTTTCATCCTTGCTCAAAAAAATGGGGAAAATGTCGCTTTCTCGGTCCGAATCGCTCTCGCTGCTCGTGGCCATAATTGTAAACAATGTGAGGAATTTGTGGAGCTCCACAACCGGTGACGTCACGCGCACATCGTCTGCTACTTCCGGTACAGACAAGGCTTTTTTATTAGCAACCAGAAGTTGCAAACTTTATCGTCGATGTTCTCTACTAAATCCTTTCAGCAAAAATATGGCAATATCGAGAAATGATCAAGTATGACACATAAAATGGACCTGCTATCCCCGTTTAAATAAGAAAATCTCATTTCAGTAGGCCTTTGATATTCATGTTGCGTAATGTAAATGGAGTAATGTTGGCGGTTTTTGGATGGTCATTTATTGGGTTTGATGGGTGGAATAGAGGACTTCCAATTGGCTCTATTGTAAGCAGACTTTGATTTTCGAGTTACAACGCATTAAAATTACATTTGTCATGTTGTCCATGATGATTGTGATTGTGAAAAAAATTCCAAACAGTTCCTTTTTAAGATAATAAAATAGGCCGTACGACACCCATGCTTTAATGGCTGCAAACTTTTTTTTACAACTTTTTCGCTCTGAATAATGATAAGACCGCTTCTGGGGTTCTTTAATTGCATCCACAGTAAATCATACATATATATATATATATGCATGTTAAAGAACGCAATTGACATTTGATAAATCCCCCTGGATATGAAGTAGTTAATGCACCAAATGGTGTGCAAGCGGACAACCTGTTCCATCACCATATTCATAAATATTCCCAAAAGACTGTGAAATGTAAATGCTCTGCTCATTAAATGGGGAGTAAATTTAATTCATCCTGCAGGCTTGTGTCAGAGTTGGTGAGTCTCACTCTGCAGGTTTCTGTCAATGTGTTAGCTATGCATAGTGAAGCATACTTTGTCTTACAAGAAGGATTTTATTTAATCCCATGTAATTGGGTGCAAATCTAAAGGGGAACTGCACTCTTTTTTGGAATTATTTATATCATTATGTGAGACTTACACGTTTGTTCTTTTTTTTAATGCATGGTAACTCGTAAATAAATGCTAGCAAGAGCCTGCCAACAATTGAGGTAATGTAATTCAGGATTAAAATAAAAACAGAATCAGTTTTATTGGCAAAGTATTTTTAACACACACATAATTTGACTTACCAGAGGTGGGCAACCAGTCACAGACTAAGAGCCACTTTTTTTTTTACTGTGTTACTGCAAAGAGCCACATTCTACACATGGGCACAAATGAACATCACCCCATCCCTTCCTCACACACACACACACACACACACACACACACGTACACGCACACACACACACGCACGCGCACACTATCTGCTTAGTCAGATTTATTGTAAATGTCACACACCAACAGGACTCCTACAGTACTAAGACCACAGGCCAGTTATTTTCAACAATTAACATTGTGTGCACTGTCTCACACACACAAACTCTCAGTTCAACCAAGTTCACATACAAAAATTTGATATATTTTCTCTTATTATGCATGTTGCTCAGTGGGACTTCTGGCATTCCGTGTGGTGGACAATCCTCTTCAAATCTGGCTAGTATTCCGTTGTTGCCACTCGAAGTAATTATTTCACATGGGTGTCAGTCAGAACAGATCGATGCTTTGATTTCACGTATTTCAGTGTAGAAAACAGACTCGCAGACGTATGCTGACCCAAACATTGACAGTATTTTAAGCGCAGCCCGTTTGACATTGGGGTATTTTTTCACTGGCACACTTCACCAGAACACAAAGGTCCCTTCCCTTCAAGCAGCTTTCAGTTGGTCCTTCACACAAAGATCGATCATCTCCAACTCAGCCGCAGCCTCTTCTGTGACGAGCTGAGCTTTCAAACAGTCCGTATCCACATTAAATGGTTCGACGAGGAATGTAATGTCTGGCCTTTTCAGTTGGAGATCACGGAACTGGGTCACAAAGCTTTCATGCAGGTTTTCAACCAGTGTCACATATGTGTCTCTTTTTCTTTTTCAGGGCAGCGCTGGTGACTTGCCCTTTGGCTTTTAGCGGAGTGGGAAAATGTGTTAAATCTCCCTTTTGAATATGCGCCTTGAATAGCTTCAGTTTGTTGATGAAAGCAAACACACTTTGCACCAGGTCAGGCAATAATTTTAACTTACCCTACAGGGTCAGGTTCAGTCTGTCCAAGTAACACAGCATGTCGACCAAAAAGAGAGCGTAGGATAGTCCTTGTCCTTCTCTTCCATGAACAGTTTCACAGCATCCAAAAGCTCAAAGAAACAAGAGAGTACATTACCTTTTGACAGCCACCTCACAGTGCAGTCCAGCCGCAGGTCACCTGGAAGCCCTTGGTCCAGCTCAGCGACAAAATTCCTGAATTGCTTGCGGTTAAGTGCATGTGTGCGGATGTAGTTGACGATGTCCATCACGGGCTTCATGACATTGTCTAAATTCAATCATTTAGACACAAGTTTTTCCCTGTGGATAATGCAGTGGAAATTCCAAATCTCGGGAAATATTTCGTCGGCTTTGCAGAGCCCCACAAGCCCATTCACAGATCCGATCATGGCTGGTGCTCCATCCGTGGCTAATGCAGTTAGTTTCTGTATGGGCAGATTTGCTCTCGCAAATGCAGCCATTATTGTTTCTTTCACATGTATACCACGGGTTCTGTCTTTTAATGGCACAATATCAAGGAGTTCTTCTTTTATCACACAATCGTTTGACACAGACCGTGCAAATATTGCCAACTGAGGCTTGTCTTGTATGTCACAACTCTCATCCAATGCGACACTAAATTACTCACATGCTTGAAGGTCAGAGTGCAATGGTGATTCAATTGCCGTGTTAATGTCCGATATTCTGCGTTCAACAGTGTGGCGGGACAGTTGGACTTCTGATACCCTTCTTTTTAGTTTGTCGTCTTCAAGAGACAAGATTTCAACATCGTCACTGAGGCATTTTTTAAACAAAGTCCCCTTCATTTTATGTTTTTTTTGCCTGTGCAATGTTCCAAGCCAGTTGATATGATGCAAGCATTACGGTCTCTGAGTGCTTCGTAAATGTTTAGAAAAACTGTTTCCTGTTTTGCAAAGCCCTGTGATGAGGTGGCGACTTGACCCGCCTTCCGCCAAAATGCAGCTGAAATACGCTCCAGCAAAACAAAAGGGACAAACGTTAAAAAATGGATGGATGGATGAATGTTTCTGCTTTTCTGCCTGACTTTTTAAAGTGGCCAACTTGTGCTTGCGAAGTTTTGTCCCTTTTGGAAATTCCTGGTGAGCTAAAATGACGCTGAATATTTGAAGCTTTGAAATGCACTAATGACGCCTGACATATAAGGCAGAATGGCTTGCCATTACGTTCAACAAAAAAATATAAACTCTCCCACACTGTTAAAATGTCCTGCGTTCTTCATATTTTCGTTTTGCTGGGCTTTTTTTCCCTGCCATTTTGAGAGCGAACTTGTCACAAATTGTTTACTACCGTGATCTCACACACATGCACGTTTGACGTCACTCAAACCGCCTTTGGCTTCTTCTTCTTAAGTGCAACTCAAACCGGTTCAAGCCGGGCAAAGAAAAGTAATCCGAGTATTTTAATCCAAGTATTTCCTTTTTTTTTCGTGATGATCATGATCACGGCCGATTGAAGAGGCCGCGTGTTGAACGCCACGGTGTTTTACAAGCTAGATTTTGAGAAAAAGCCCTCTTTTTGCTGAACGGAAATCAATGAAGCGGCCGTGTGTCTCGGTCGCGCTGCATTTTGGGAAATTTAGTGTTTTTGGTCCCGGCGAATGTTAAGTACAGTAGATATACTACAGTACAGTAACACGGCAACGTCGGCCTCCAACGCCAAAGAGTTTGTCGCATCTACACCTCGTGGGCACTAATAGATTTTTTTTTCGATTTATTATTATTATTTTTTTTTTTCTAATAGAGTGAGGAGCCGCATGAAACCAGCCAAAGAACTGCATGAGGCTTGCGAGCCGCGGGTTGCCAAGTCCTGTAATAGACACCCTAGGGGTTTGGGTGGACAATAAGCTGGACTGGACTGTTAACACGGACCACCAGTCCAAGAAAGGACAGAGCAGGCTGTACTTCCTCAGTAGACTGCACTCCTTCAACATTTGTAGAAAACTCCTGTGGATGTACTACCAGTCTGTGGTTGCCAGTGTTCTGTTCTACATGGTAGTGTGCTGGGGGGACAGTACATCTAAGAAGGACAGCTCCAGACTTGAGAAACTGATCAGGCGGGCCGGTTCTACAATCGGAATGAAACTGGACACACTGGTGATGGTGGCAGAGAAGAGGACTGTGGACAAACTAGTGAGCATCCTGGATGATGCCAGTCACCCTCTGCATAGCATTATCAGTAGCCAGAGGAGCCTGTTCAGTGCTAGACTGCTTCATCCCAAGTGCAGGACTAATAGACTCAAGAACTCCTTTGTCCCACATCCCATTAGACTGTACAACTCCTCTCTGGGGCGGGGGGCGGGGGGTACTAGGATGACAGGGGATGCAAAACATTAACAGTGCGATACGTTTTCATAACATGGTCACTACTGCCTAGTTTCTCTTGTTATATTCTTATTTTACTGTTATATTGTTATTCCCATTGTTTTTATTCTTTTTGTAATATTTCTCTATTTTGTTTCCTTTTAAACCCCCATTTTTTTACTTTTTACTTTTTTTTTTTTTTTTTAATTGATCTCAACTCTGTACACTGCTGCTGGAATTTTAATTTTCCTGAAGGAACTCTCCTGAAAGAATCAATAAAGTACTATCTATCTATCTATCTATCTAGACTGTGCTTTCTTTGTTCAATATAAACAATAATAAATACTGACAATTAATTAAAAATATTAACAAGCACTTAAATAACTAATATCTATCCATTTTCTACCGTTTGTCACTCTTGGGGTCACAAGGGTGCTAGTGCCTATTCCCGCTGCACTCGGATGGAAGGTGTCGTACACCCTGGACAAGTTGGTACATCATCGCAGGGCCAACACAGATAAACAGACAACATTCTCACACTAGGGCCAATTTAGTGTTGCCAATCAACCTATCCCCAGGTGCATGTCTTTGGAGGGGGGAGGAAGCTGGAGTACCCGGAGGAAACCCACGCAGTCATGGGGAGAACATGCAAACTCCACACAAAAAGACCCCGAGTCCGGGGATGGAACCCAGGACATTTGTATTGTGAGGATATGTGCAAGGCTAATAGAACAGTAGTGCAGTGAAAAATAGAGCAAATAGCAAAACAATTATGACATGAACACGAGTTAGTACATTCACAGTGACCGATTGGTTCCAGAGTTATTTCACAGCGCTCATTGGATTAGCTCGTGGGAAGAAACAGTTATTATGACAGTTGGTTTTGGTGTGCAGTGATTTGTAACGCCTGCTGGAGAGAAGGAGTTTGAACAGTTTGTGACTCGAGATTGCTGGGTCTATTCCCTGCCCGTTTCCTGATCCTAGACTGGTATAAGTCATGAATAAGGGGAAGGTTGTCACGGATGATATTTTCTGTAGTCCTAATTGTCTTTTGCAGTCTGTGTCTGTCCAGTGTGGTTGCAGATCCAAACCTGAGAGTGATGGAGTTGCACAGGCCAGACTTAATGATGGAGCTGCAGGACATGATCATCAACTCCTGGGGCAGGTTGAACTTCTGGAGCTGACGCAGGAAGTACATCCTCTGCTGTGCCTTTTTTATGGTTGTGTCTTTATGGGAGGTCCACTTCAGGTCCCATGAGATTTTGGATCCCAGGAACCTGAAAGAGTCCACAATAGACCCTGTACTGTTCTAAGTGGTTAAGGGTGCTTCTCCTGAAGTCGACTGTCACCTGCAGTTTTGAGAGGGTTCAGAACCAGATGTTTCTGACTGCAGCAGAGAGCCAGCTGTTCCACCTTAAGTCTGCAGGTAGACTTGTCGCCGTCCTGGATAGGACCAATGATAGAGATGTTTTCTGCGAACTTCAAGAGTTTCACCGAAAGGTCCCCTGAGGCGCAGTCATTGGTGGAGAGGGAGAAAAGCAGTGGGGAGATAAATCTCTTGTGGGCGCCAGTGCTGACTATCTGTGTGTTGGATGTGATGCTCCCAAGCCTTACCTGCTGCCTCCTGCCAGTCAGGAATTTGATGATCCACTGATAGGTGGAGTTGGGCATTGTGAGCTTGGTGACTTTACGGTGCAGGATATCCATGATTATAGTGTTAAATGCAAAGCTGAAGACCACAAAGAGGATCTTAGCAGAGGTCTTGGGGAGTCAAGGTGATGCAGGATGTGGTTCAGTCCCATGTCGACTGCATCCTCCACCGACCTCTTTGCTTGATAGACAAACTTTGATGTCTTTCAGGTAGTTCAGTACTTGTCTTTCAAAGACTTCCTGACTACAGACATCAGGGCAACTGGTCTCTAATCATTAACTCATGTGATGGCAGGTTTCTTTGGCACTGGAATGATGGTGGAGCTTTTGAAGCAAGAGGGCTCTTCACACAGCTCCAGAGATGAGTTGAAGATCTGCATGAACATGGGGGCCAGCTCCTTAGAACAAACACTCAAGCAGGAGGGGCAGGGCACCATCTGGTCCAGGAGCTTTCCTGCGCTTTTGTTTCTGGAAGAGTTGGTGCACATCCTTTTCACGGATTGTCAGTGCAAGTGGCGGGTCAGGGGTGAGGGGGAGTGGGTTGTAGAGGGAGCAGGTAGGGTAGAGTCTGTGTATTGGGTGATGTTGGTGAGCTGCAATAGAAACAGTTCAGGTCCTAAGCCAGTCTATTGTTACCTGCAGGGTGGGGTGTGAGTTTCCTGTAGTTTGTGACTACAGAAAACTCACAGTGTTTTTTTCAACCTATATTCAATTGAATAGACTGCAAAAACAAGATGTTTAATGTTAGAACTGGTAAGCGTTATTTTTTGCAAATATAAGCTCATTTGGAATTTGGTGTCTGCAACATGTTTCAAAACAGGTGAACAAGCTAATTAGTAACAGGTGAGTGCCATGATTGGGTAAAAAAACAGCTTCCATGAAATGCTCAGTCATTCACAAACAAGGATGGGGCAAGGGTCACCACTTTGTGAACAAATGTGTGAGCAAGTGGTCCAACAGTTTAAGAACAACATTCCTCAACGAGCTAGACGTGTAGAAATTTCACCATTTATGGTCTGTGATATCAGCAAAAGGTTCAGAGAATCTGGTGAAATCACTGTATGTAAGCGGCAATGCTATTAAGCAACATTGAATGCCTGTGACCGTAGATCCCTCAAGCAGTACTACATCAAAAAGCGACATCATTGTGTAAAGGATATCACCACATTGGTTTGGAAACACATCAGTAACTACATTTCATTGCTACCCAGAAACGCCGCTGGTTTTGCTGGGCCCGAGCTCATCTAAAATGGACTGATGCAAAGTGGAAAATAGTTCTGTGGTCTGATGAGTACACATTTCAAATTTTTGGGGGGAAACTGTGGACGTTGTGTCCTCCGGACCAATGAGGGAAAGAAGCATCCAGTCTGTTCTAGGCGCAAAGTTCAAAAGCCAGCATCTGTGATGGTGTTGGGGTGTATTAGTGCCCAAGGCATTGGTAACTTAAACATTTGTGAAGGCACCCTTAATTCTGAAAGGTACATACAGGTTTTGGAGCAACATATGTTGCCATCCAAGCAACGTCTTTTTCATTGACGCCCCTGCTTATTTCAGCAAGACAATGCCAAACCACATTCTGCACGTGTTACAACAGCATGGCTTCTTAGTAAAACAGTGCGTGTAACTAGACTGGCGTGCCTGGGGTCCAGACCTGTCTCCCATTGAAAATGTGTGGCGCATTGTGAAGCGTCAAATACCACAACAGAGACCGTTGAACAACATAAGCTGTAAAGCTACAAAAATTTGTCTCCTCAGTTCCCAAATGTTGACTGATTGTTATTAAAAAGAAAGGCCATGTAACACAGTATAAAAATGCTCCTATGCCAACATTTTTGCAATATGTTGCTGCCCTTAAATTTTAAGTTTATGATTATTTACACAAACATTTAGTATCTTGTTTTTGCAGTCTGTTCAATTAAATATAAGTTGGAAAGGATTTGAAAATCATTGTACTCTGTTTTTATTTACACATTACACAACGTGCCAACTTCACTGATTTTGGGTTTTGTACATTACAGGACCTGAAATCTGTAAAGTAACCTTTTTATTGTTTCCACATCAATTTCGTTACAATCACTTGAAGTTTTTGATTTACATTTAATAATAATTGTAATCCTGTTTTGTCACGGAAGAAACATCGAGTTGGGATTCCTGTCTCCAGTATGGTGTCATTCAAGTCCTCAACTGCCCCCGTATCCCGAGAGTTTTCCTCCAGAGTTGGTGCAATATTTATGAAGTAGTTATTTGAACATTCAACTCCTTTGTTTATACTGTCATTTTTTACAATTCTGAATGAGAAGTATTAAGGGTAAACCTTCTTATAACGCATCAGTAAAGTATTAGATAAAATACCATATGATTAATTTACATCCTTTTCACTGTACACATTGTCCCAATTTTGCTTTCATAATTAAAAGCATCCATACTTTTGTGTGTGCATAGTCTTTGAAATTAATTTTTTTGAAACTTGTTTTTCTTTCTGTATTTTCCGTCTTAAAATGTGAAGATGGTTAGTGATGTCAATTATTAACAGACCACGTGTAGTATTTGTTACGGTCGGGGGGGGTCGCTGTTTACTGTAAGATTCGTTCCACCGGGATACAAACGGATGACTCCGGATAGGACTCGCAGGTAGTAACATGATTTATTCCTCAAAAATCAAAGAGGCACAAAAAACAGGAAACAAGCCGGAGGAAAAATTTGCCGATCTCACTGTAAGCTAAGGCTACCACGTAGCATAGAATATAGACAGTCAATACTCACGTAACTTGTTGCATAAACAAACAATGAAGCCAGGACGAGTGTGGCGAGAGAGGTGATTAAATAGCTCTCTGATTAGTGGTCGACTGCAGGTGAGTGTGCCGGCAGGTGAACCCAATTAATCCCCATAGAAACCAAAACAAACCCAGAGGTGCACAAAACAGGAACTGGGGGAGTCCAAAAATAATAGAATATAACAAAAACATGATCCGGACCAAGAATCATGACAGTATTATTATCAAAATCATCAATACGCATGGCACAGTGTCTTGTGACTCTGCTTGGTCTTGTGATTTTAAGATATGAACTCATACTATTCATTGGAAATGCAAAGCCACCGATTGTATTTTCTTTGTTAGGGTTCAAGAGATTAATGTTAACGTCACGGCATAAGAACATTTATTTTCGACTGATTTCGGTGAAGGTTGCTTTAATCCAGTCCTCAAACCTTTTGATGTATGATTTAGGTGTTCATATATACAGCTGATCCATTACATATTGTAATGGTTAAGCATTCCAAGTTCTTATCAGTTGCAAATTACATGTATTGGGGTGGCGTGGCTCAGTTGGTAGAGCGGCCGTGCCAGCAACTGGAGAGTTCAAAGTTCGATTCCCGCTTCCGCCAACCTCATCAATGCTGTTGTGTCCTTGGACAAGACACTCTACCCATCTGCTCCAATTGCCACCCATACTTGTTTAAATGCAGCTTAAAGATGTAGAGCATGGGTGTCAAACTCTGGCCCGCCGTGTATTTTCATTTGGCCCTTGAGGCAATATCAAATTAATATTATAGCTGGCCCGCCGGTATTATACAGCGGCGGTGTCGCTGTCATACCGCATTCACCGCTAATACTCATACTTGCTAACCCCCCCCCCCCAGATTTTCCAAGGAGACTCTCAAATTTCAGTGCCCCTCACGAAAATCACAGGGGGTAAACAGTCTCCTAAATTTCTCCCGGTTCCCACCTGGACAACGATATTGGGGGCGTGACTTAAAGGCACTGCCTCAAGCGTCCTCTAAAACCTTTCGTCACGTCCGCTTTTCCTACGTAGAAACAGCGTGCCGGCCTAGTCACATGATATATGTGGCTTCTACACACACACACGTTAATGCATTGCAAGCTTGGTCAACAGCCATACAGGTCACACTGAGGGTGGCCGTATAAACAACTTTAAGACCGTTACAAATATCCGCCACACTGTGAACCAACACTAAATGAGAATGACAAGCAAATTTTGGGAGAACATCCGCAGTGTAACACAACATAAACAGAACATTACAAATACACTGAAGCCCTTGCAGCACTACCTCTTCCTGGACGCCACTATATAAAAATGTATTATTAGCCTGTGGGAAAAGTTTATTTTGATATTTACCTGAGAAGGCTGCAAATTGAAAAGAGGCATTCAATTTCTATTTAAATTTGATTTGATATGCCATTGCTATTTTTAAATTATTAGTATTATTTGAAAATCGATTTTAGCATGTCACTATAAAGTTATATAAGTCTCGCTTGTTCAATATTCAATGCAAAACTTGTTTGGGTCCCTATTAAAAGGTTAATTTGTTCAACCTTGGCCCGCAGCTTTGTTCAGTTTAAAATTTTGGCCCACTCTGTATTTGAGTTTGACACCCCTGATGTAGATAATGGCTTTCACTTTGTAAAGCGCTTTGAGTCACGAGAGAAAAAGCGCTATATAAATACAATTCACTTCACCACTTTGTAGTTCAGATTCTTCATCATGCACACAACTTTCATTCTTGTTCTGTTGATGGAATTTAGTTCATATCTCTCAACATCAAAACTTCTTCCCTTTTTATCATCAAGCCATAGTTTTAAGACAGCGATCACTTTGAAGAGATCATTGAATTGTTCCAAAAAAATGCCCCCTGTTGTAGTTTGCATACAAGCGTTGGCTGTTGAAATTAATGAGTTTGTTGTGAGATTTAATGTTGCTATTAGGTCATGTCTTGTTTTGAGTCTATTAGTGTTTTCCTATGTTTGTGTTACGATCGGTAGGACCCCAAAGCAAAGAAACAACGGTCAGTAAAATTAAGAATGATTATTAACAAAAAGCGCACTCGAGGAGTGGAATTAAATAACAAAAAGCACACTCAAAAAAGGAGAGGACAAAAAAAAGACACACTCAAAGGGGAAAAATACAACGCAACAATACCAGGACAGAGCCACTGCAAAAGTAAGTGTGAGGAGAGCCACAAAAATAAATGATGTTCATCAGGTAATACCAAGCAAGTGGAAGAAGCGCTTGGAGGCGAGTGCATACTTGCCAACCTTGAGACCTCCAAACTTCGGGTGGTCGGGGGTGGGGAGTAGTCATGGTGTGGGTGGGGGGCGTGGTTAAGAGGGGACGAGTATTATTCACCAACTCGAGTATTTCCTATAAATTCTCATATGTATATATATATATATATATATATATATATATATAAATATATATATATATATATATATATATATATATATATATATATATTTATATATATATATATATATATATATATATATATACATATATGTATGAAATACTTGACTTTCAATGAATTCTAGCTATATATATTTATTTTATTATATATATGAATAAAATAAATAGTTGAATTTCAGACGGCACCTATCAAATACACAGTAATAAAAACACAGTTGTTCTACTAACTGTACTGTGCTTGCTGGTTATAAAAAAACAACAACAACACTTACCTTTCACTATTTGAGTAAGCTTTGTTATGCCATTTGCGTGCCGTACTGGCGAGAGTCACTTGCCGTCAGGTGCGCAACACCACATAAATCGTTGACCAATCAAAAATCAACCCCATAACGCTATAGCCAACATTCACCAGGATATGGCAACAGACAACATAGAATCACTCTATTACAGACGGCGTCGCCATGGCTGTAACTTCCTCGTTTATTTGCTTCGTCTCCTTGTGTGTGCAGTTTTTTATTAAAAATCCGTAATGTTGTAACGTGATTGGGCAGGCAAGCTGTTTATATAACAGGAAAGCGGACGTGAAAACAGGGTGTCCCCACTCATGTCCGTATGGAGCTGGAGGGGGCGTGAATTTCGGGAGGGAGATTTCCAGTTGAAAATTTCTTCCGGGAGGTTTTCGGGAGCGGCGCTGAATTTTGGGAGTCTCCCGGAAATTCCGGGAGGGTTGGCAAGTATGGGCGAGTGAAACACTTCTAATGAACTAGCGCTGAGACGACTGTCAGGGAGACTTAAGTAGGCCAGTAACAAATTGGCAGCAGGTACATGTAGGTGGTCCCGCCCCGGAACCCCAAATCTATGTACTGCAAAAAAGGGTAGAAAGGAGGCAGCAGAGCAACCAAACACGTAAAAGTTTGGTGTTTTAGATCCTGTCTGGCGCTCTTATTTTGGTTGTACTTCCTGTGTTGCGTGTGGTAACCTGCAGTGACCTTACTACTGCCTCAAAACACTGACTCCATGCACATGTTTTAAATGAACAATCATGTCTTTTAAACAACAAGGCCTTCTCTGCTGGCCGAATATAAATTATAATCAAACATTTATAAAAGTTAATTTTGTTTTTAATCTAATTAAAAATGAATATGTTAAAGTATTCATCCTATTATCTTCATGCCATATTACACTTCAGTGTTGCTATTTGTATGTTAAAGTTTCTAACCGATCAGAATTCAGTATGTTAAAGTTTTAAACCGATCAGAATTCAGTTAGCTTGTTGCCAGCGCTGATGGAAATATTTTTGGCCTTCTGAATCAACAATGCAGGGGTTGGTAAAGTGTAGGCGAATTGGACACATACAGTTGATGGACAATTGCGATAGCCAATCAGATCACAAGTTGTTGACTGTAGCTCATCTCTGTTGCATCACGTTGAACCGTCAAATGTGACTTTTACATTACGTACTCCTGTGCTTGGATACAATCACAAGTTGTGAGTTGCAAGAGCAGAAAGTGCCGCACCAGAGCCATGCCCAGCTCGGAGAGAAATCTGATATCTACTTGCTTATTTAACCCACAAGGAAGGAGAGCAAAGCGTTGATTATCCAGCAAATACATCTTTGCAAGGCCATTTTCAAGAAAGACATTTCCAGAGAAGCTAGAACTTGTGAGCAGACTCCTGAGCTAGCTTACCTGTCCCAGCTGGTGAGAGGGTTTGTCCGCCACTTCCAATCAAACAACTTTGAGCGGTACACCTGGCTTACAGGTTTCAATGGGTGCCACAATTTGGGAGTTCAAATATTTTATTTCTTTATTTCATCACGTTTTATATGTTTTTATGATTTATTTTAGTTTGACTGTACCACGGAGGGATATGTTTTCTTGGTGATGCGTGTTTAACTGAAAATAGCCCGTGTTGTACACTATTGAGCTAGTAAAAGTACTCAGCAGTGCCCAAGTGTGTTTTTGTATAGTATTTTTCCTGCTGTGGTCATGGGGTGACATAAATTATGTCACCATTATGGTATTATGAGAGGTTAGGGTTAATTAGACTAATTAGCACATCACTGAAGGCCTAGGTGTTGAATGCATGCCCCGCCACTGCTATTTAAGTTGAGCCCATGCTGCCAGAGTTGGTTGAAAAATGATTCCTAGTCGAAACTTTTCTTTCTTTGCACATCTGTATTCTGATGTACGCTGTTGAATATAAGGATCCATTAGGGACATTTATCAGAAATACCTCTTACATACACCACTGAAATGCTCTCACATAAAAAAATGAAATGTTTTCTCTCACACACACTAATGAAGAACTCTCATACACACTACTGAAACACTCACACAAACAACTGAAATGTTTTTCACGCACACTACTAAAAAGCTCTCACACAAACACTGAATTGTTTTTGTCTCACACACACTATGGAAATACCCCCATACACACGATTGAAACGCTTTGCTACACACTACTGAAACACTCTTATTCACAATACTGTGATCTGAGCCAAGGATGTCGTTGTGGCTTGTGCAGCCCTTTGAGACACTCGTGATTTGGGGCTATATAAGTAAACATTGATTAATTGATTGACTACTGAAACACTTTCATACACACTACTGAAATCATCTCATACATTCTATTGATACGCTCGCATACACACAAGTGAAACGCTCTCATATACACAATTGAAACACTCTTATACACAGGACTGAAACACTCTCACACACACTACTGGAACGTACTCGTGCAGTTACAAAATCTTGCATAAACTACTAAAAAGTCTTGACCACATTTTGGTAAAATGCAAACAGTTGAAATGCTCTGATGTAGAAAAATAAACTATAACAATTCCGTGGTGAAAATTAGGTGTGTAGTTAAACAGGAAAACCTCACTGTCATGTAATGGAAACAGGCAGACTTTACACAAAGAACATGTTTTTCCCCAAATGTATTTCCACAACATACAACACAGTCATTTTAACAATCTTATATTAAATACACATTGTATTACATGTACACAAACTATTTTCATCATGATTTTCTTAAACTTAACAATATATTGAAATAACAATAACAAATAAACTAAGATAAACAAAAAAAAAAAACAAGAAACGAGGAGTTAATAAAATGACCATATTACCCATTACATATTGATTTTTATTTGATGTAATCATTTTTTTTTTCTTTGTGGGATATAGTTTTTCATGTTGTAATAAAATGTTGGACTCCAACCCCCCTGCGATCCCGAGAAGGACAAGTGGTAGAAAATGAATGGATGGATAAAAAATATGGAATAATCATAGTAGACATACTGTAATAATTTAACAGCATACTCATGGTTTTATGACATTTACATTTTAAGAACAAAACTATTTCATGTTTAAACTCAAAGAGTATTGTAAGTACTACACAGTACAACACAAGGTTCAGTCCAGAATAATTAAGAGATTGGTCATTCAAAGAATAACGGGTTAATTAACTCTTTTTCAATGTGACATTAATTTGAACAGAAGTGATATACAAGGGTAAAATGTGTTAATCATTTTGACGTGTGACATGATTTTAACTTTATTTGGATGAGGAATCTGTTATGCTGAGTCCAATTTGTTTCAAAATTAATATGAGGGAAGAAGTTTCTTTAGAACACAACACCTTCGTCACAGTATCAACATGCAGTAAGCTCCTAACAGGACATCAGATAACTAAATTGACAAACGTCCCAATTTGGTGAAGCGGCAAGACCTCAGAACGACTCTCAAAAAATAGAAGAACAAGCTAACCAGCATAGTACGAACATGTAGGAAATAATGTTACAATCATTTATTACACCGGAAGAAAATTAACATGAGAGCAACAAGGGGCATCCTTAAAAAACTCATTAAAAAAGGTGCGTAGAAGGATTATCCTCAATTCTTACGAGTGTTACAAAAATTACTTTAAAAAAGTTATTACTTAAAGTCAGTGTTGGGACTAATGCGTTACAAAGTAACACCGTTACTTTGGGCTGTAACTCGTAGTCTAATGTGTTATTTTTTATGTTCAGTAACTCAGTTACCGTTATTACATGATTCGCTACTGCGTTATTTTACGTTTTTTTTTCATGTAGTATCGGCTAGAAACGGAGAAAATCTGAGTGTGTTTTATTGGAGTCCTTCTGAATCTTCCTGTGTCACAAGGGGAAGAAGAAGCATGTTGTGTCTGTGTTTACTAACAAGACATCATGGCGAAGCCAAAGTCGAGTTTCTTGACATGGAGATATTCTCACTACTCTTTTTTTGTTGAACGAAAAAAACAAAGATCATTTTAGGTAAATGTAAGTTGTCTCTTGGATCAAAGATCCTATCTTCTGCCCAAAACAGCAATTCCAATCTGCTGAAACAGCTACAAAAGCAACATGCAACGATGGAGCTAGTAAAGAGAGACACTTCACTTACACTTACACCTCCACCACCACCTAAGCAACAGCGGCTGGATTTTAACAGAGGGACTGCTTTGCCATTGAAGTGTATGTGCTAGAAGACATGCAGGCTATTTCTACAGTGGAGTCACCCGCTTTCAGGCAGCCAATTAGCATGATACCAGGCGTCAAACGGCAAATGACACGAAAAACATTTTCGAACTACAGTGGGACGGCGTGGCGCAGTGGTAGAGTGGCCGTGCGCAACCCGAGGGTCCTTGGTTCAATTCCCACCTAGGACCAACCTCGTCACATGCGTTGTGTCCTGAGCAAGACACTTCACCTTTGCTCCTGATGGGTGCTGGTTAGCGCCTTGCATGGCAGCTCCCTCCATCAGTGTGTGAATGTGTGTGTGAATGGGTAAATGTGGAAGTAATGTCAAAGCGCTTTGAGTACCTTGAAGGTAGAAAAGTGCTATACAAGTACAACCCATTTATTTATTTATCATTTAAGTACCTGGACACTGAGTACATAAAAATGGAAAGCGAGCTAAAGAAAACACTCAAAACCCTGCCTCTGCTGATCATTCAGCACTGAAGGTACACACACTCTTTGAATTGTCATACATACTGTTGTTCTTTCATTTTAGAGTGTTTGATTATCACATCACTCTAAATATATCGACTATAAAGTTCACAAACATAAAGAGGGATCCTAGTGGGCCAGGCCAATATGTCCTTATCTCTAAACTAAAACTGGGGAAATGCTTAGAGTGTTCTGGTCTTCAGTGCAGTGTGGACATGATTTGAGTTCAGAATTCGTTGACAAAAAAAACAAAACGCCTGGTTAGGCGTGTGTATAGCAGTTTGTGTAATCATATAATCATGTCATGTGTGCCTTCCTTGGGTGAAGCCAGGTTTACAGCTATACTGTTATTATGCTGTTTGCTATTTATGTATGTTATGTTGCAGGTGTTTGAAATAGTTTTATCAATTTTTTCTGGCCTAAAATAAATTGGTCATTTGAAACACATCCTTGTCTTAATGTGTTCTTTGTAGACCACATTGATTAGCAGAGTTCAGTGATGCAAATGCGTGTCAAGTTGATCAACAGATTGTATTATTCTCCAGTGCAATAACAGTACTGAAATGAAGGCTAAAAGGGCATTAATATGACCCTTTAAAAAGAAGTAACTCAATAGTTTTTTTTCACAGTAACGCATTACTTTTTGGTGTAAGTAACTGAGTTAGTAACTGAGTCTTTTGAAATAAAATAACTAGTAACTGTAACTAGTTACTGATTTTCAGTAACTAACCCAACACTGCTTGTAGTGACTAGTTACTTTCCTAAAATGTACATCAATCAATCAATCAATCAATCAATGTTTACTTATATAGCCCTAAATCACTAGTGTCTCAAAGGGCTGCACAAACCACCACGACATCCTCGGTAGGCCCAAATAAGGGCAAGGAAAACTCACACCCAGTGGGACATCGGTGACAATAATGACCTAGTGGGACGTCGGTGACAATAATGACTATGAGAACCTTAGAGAGGAGGAAAGCAATGGATGTCGAGCGGGTCTAACATGATACTGTGAAAGTTCAATCCACAATGGATCCAACACAGTCGCAAGAGTCCAGTCCAAAGCGGGTCCAACTCAGCAGAGAGAGTCCCGTTCACAGCGGAGCCACCAGGAAACCATCCCAAGCGGAGGCGGATCAGCAGCGCAGAGATGTCCCCAGCCGATACACAGGCAAGCAGTACATGGCCACCGGATCGGACCGGACCCCCTCCACAGGGGAGAGTGGGACATAGAAGAAAAAGAAAAGAAACAGCAGATCAACTGGTCTAAAAAGGGAGTCTATTTAAAGGCTACAGTATACAAATGAGTTTTAAGGTGAGACTTAAATGCTTCTACTGAGGTGGTATCTCGAACTGTTACCGGGAGGGCATTCCAGAGTACTGGAGCCCGAACGGAAAACGCTCTATAGCCCGCAGACTTTTTTTGGGCTTTGGGAATCACTAACAAGCCGGAGTCCTTTGAACGCAGATTTCTTGCCGGGACATATGGTACAATTCAATCGGCAAGATAGGATGGAGCTAGACCGTGTAGTATTTTATACGTAAGTAGTAAAACCTTAAAGTCACATCTTAAGTGCACAGGAAGCCAGTGCAGGTGAGCCAGTACAGGCGTAATGTGATCAAACTTTCTTGTTCTTTTCAAAAGTCTAGCAGCCGCATTTTGTACCAACTGTAATCTTTTAATGCTAGACATGGGGAGACCCGAAAATAATACGTTACAGTAGTCGAGGCGAGACGTAACAAACGCATGGATAATGATCTCAGCGTCTTTAGTGGACAGAATGGAGCGAATTTTAGCGATATTACGGAGATGAAAGAAGGCCGTTTTAGTAACGCTTTTAATGTGTGCCTCAAAGGAGAGAGTTGGGTCGAAGATAATACCCAGATTCTTTACCGTGTCGCCTTGTTTAATTGTTTGGTTGTCAAATGTTAGAGTTGTATTATTAAATAGAGTTCGGTGTCTAGCAGGACCGATAATCAGCATTTCCGTTTTTTTGGCGTTGAGTTGCAAAAAGTTAGCGGACATCCACTGTTTAATTTCATTAAGACACGCCTCCAGCTGACTACAATCCGGCGTGTTGGTCAGCTTTAGGGGCATGTAGAGTTGGGTGTCATCAGCATAACAGTGAAAGCTAACACCGTATTTGCGTATGATGTCACCTAGCGGCAGCATGTAGATGCTGAAGAGTGCAGGGCCAAGGACCGAACCCTGGGGAACTCCACACGTTACCTTAACGTAGTCCGAGGTCACATTGTTATGGGAGACACACTGCATCCTATCAGTAAGATAAGAGTTAAACCAAGACAGGGCTAAGTCTGACATACCGATTCGTGTTTTGATACGTTCTAATAAAATATTATGATCGACGGTATCGAAAGCAGCGCTAAGATCGAGGAGCAGCAACATAGATGACGCATCAGAATCCATCGTTAGCAATAGATCATTAGTCATTTTTGCGAGGGCTGTCTCCGTCGAGTGATTTGCCCTGAAACCGGATTGAAAGGTTTCACATAGATTGTTAGACGCTAAGTGTTCATTTAACTGCTCCGCAACAATTTTTTCGAGGATTTTTGAAATAAAGGGAAGGTGAGACACCGGTCGGTAGTTTACCATGAGGTCAGGATCGAGGTTAGGTCTTTTAAGAAGAGGATGAATAACCGCTTTTTTGAATGCTAGGGGAACAGTGCCCGAGGAAAGTGATAAGTTTATAATATTTAGCACTGATGGACCTAATAATACAAAGAGCTCCTTGATCAGTTACATAATAAAGATCATTATTTAAATACGCGGTAACTAATTATGCCTTCTTTTTTTATTCAAACCTTCAATTATCTGACATCCTACATGCCATTTAAAGATGTTTCATAAAACCATAGGGCATAAGTTTGTTCCGCTGTCAAGTCACATGTGGCATCAGCAAGGGTCCAAGGAAAAAAGCATTAGTTGTGTTAGCTCAACATTGGACGTGCACAGGAAGTGGCGAAGGCAGTTCCTGTTGAATGTGTTCAATACAGGTTGTTACTGCTCGTTAATAAAGCGCTTTGGTGGCTGCTTTCCTTGTCTACAAAGTAAATGTAGTTGTCAATTATCCCCCGGCAGTTGTAGTTGTGTGCGAGTACTTCCTTATTTATGTTGTGTGTTAAATTTGCTATTTGATGCTTGCACTAATAAATAGCTACTTTGTCAAGTAAAGTTGTTGTGTTTCTGAACTGTCTTGATGACATACAACTACCTAAAAATGATGTTGCTATTTAATTGCGTCTTGGAATAATAGCTCCTTTACCCCTGTAAACTGAAAGCTTTCTTTAAACAAATAATGATAAGTATTAAGGGTAATAGTAAGGGCTAAATGTGCACTTGTTGGAGATCAAAAAGCATACGATAAAATATTAAAGATTAATTGCACATACATGCAGCATTAAATAACAATGGACCGAGGGCTAAGTGTTCAAGGCATTGATCTCGAAGGGCATTCAGGCATTCAGGCTAATGCATGAATTAGTCAATAACAGTTAGAGTTTTTAAAGTGGTATCTTTGAAGTGTCTGGCATTCAGGTTTTAAGTATGCCACACAGTGTTGAGTCTTGGACTCAGACAAAAGCTTTATCTCAAGTTGAATACTTGGTCAGAACACATCAATAACTAGTCTGTGTACTTTGTACTTAAAGGGGCTGTTTGCAACTTGCTAAAAGTAAAAGTTTTCAAACGGTGAAAATATAACAAGAAGGCCTGATGTTGCCATCAGTGGTTTAACACAGTGGTTCTCAAATGGGGGTACGCGTACCCCAGGGGGTACTTGAAGGTATGCCAAGGGGTACATGAGATTATTTCTAACTATTCTTAAAATAGCAACAATTCATAAATCCCTATTCATATTCAGTATTTATTGAATAATACTTCAACAAAATATGAATGTAAGTTCATAAACTGTAAAAGAAATGCAACAATGCAATATTCAGTGTTGACAGCTAGATTTTTTGTAGACCTGTTTCATAAATATTGATGTTAAAGATTTCTTTTTTTGTGAAGAAATGTTTAGAATTAAGTTCATGAATCCAGATGGATCTCTATTACAATCCCCAAAGAGGGTACTTTAAATTGATAATTACTTCTATGTGTAGAAATCTTTATTTATAATTGAATCGTTTGTTTTTTTTCCAACAAGTTTTTATTTGTTTGTATATCTTTTTTTCCTAATAGTTCAAGAAAGACCACTACAAATGAGCAATATTTTGCACTGTTATACAATTTAATAAATCAGAAACTGATGATATAGTGCTCTATTTTACTTCTTTATGTCTTTTTTTCAACCAAAAAGGCTTTGCTCTGATTAGGGGGTACTTGAATTAAAAACATATTTACAGGGGGTATGTGACACTGCGGGGTCGTCCCCAGAAAGCACAGACAGGCTGCTTCCAAGTGTAACAGAATTTTAATTTTACAACACAAATCTCCTTTCGGGGTTTACAACATAAATCTTTCCCCAAGTTTGTTCCTGCTTTTCAGCAGTGCAAGTTTTCCCAACCCCCTGGACCGCGTCTATCTCTCTTTCTCTCTGAGCTCCCTCTCATGGTCTCCAGCGCTCCTGATAAAGAGACAGGTGATTAGACAACTCGTCCCAGCGGAGAAATCTCCTCACCTGACATTGCTTCACAGCCGGCTCCTGCGCATGCCCCGCCCGCAGGGGACACGTGGTCCCCACCCCTCCACATGCCTCCACCGCTAGTTTGAGGCCGGGCAGCCGTCCGGCCGCAACCACTCCCCCCCCACCCCCGTAGAGGGGCGAGAGAGGAAGTCGGCCACGGCCATCTGCGTACCCGGCCGGTGGACCACCCGGAAGTTGTAGGGTTGCAACGCGAGGTACCACCGAGTGATCCGTTCGTTGGCATCCTTCATGCGGTGGAGCCACTGGAGCGGCTTGTGGTCCGAGTGGAGGCTGAAGGGGCGCCCCAACAGGTAATATAGGCTGGCCAGGCACTCCCTCTCCACCGTGCTATACCTCGCCTCCCCGGTCCGAGAGTTTCCGGCTGATGTACAGGATGGGGCGGTCGATACCCCCCACCTGCTGGTACAGCACCGCCCCCAGCCCTCGTTCTGACGCGTCCGCCTACAGACAGAAAGGGATGGAGAAGTCAGGCATGCGCAGCACCGGCTCCTCGCAGAGTGCAGATTTTACCTGTTCGAACACCCGCTGGTACTGCTCCGTCTACTGGACCAGTTCGGGCGCACCCTTTCGGGTGAGGTCAGTCAGTGGGCTGGTCAGGTCCGCGAACCGGGGGATGAACCGGCGGTTGTACCCAGCCATACCCGAAAACCGCCTCACCTCTTTTTTCGTCTTAGGGGGTGGGCATACCGCGATCGCCGCCGTTTTGTCAACCTGTGGCCGCACCTCCCCCCCCCCCAAGTGGTACCCCAGATAACAAGTGGTACCCCAGATACTGTATCTCCCTCCGACCAATCGCGCATTTCCCGGGGTTGGCGGTGAGCCCCGCCCTCCTCAAGGACTTGAGTACCGCCCCCACCCGCTGCAGATGTTCTACCCAGCTGTCACTCTGGATGACGACATCATCCAGGTACGCAGCTGCGTATGCCGCGTGGGGCCGCAGCACCCGGTCCATGAAGCGCTGGAACATCGTGGGCGCACCAAATAAGCCAAACGGGAGCGTCACAAATTGGTATAAGCCTTCTGGAGTGGAGAAAGCCGTTTTTTCCCGGGACTCTGGCGATAAGGGAATCTGCCAGTAACCCTTGGTTAAATCCAGTGTGGAAAAAAAATGCGCAGTGCCTAGCCGATCCAGGAGCTCGTCGACCCGAGGCATTGGGTACGCATCAAAGCGTGACACCTCATTCACCTTGCGGTAGTCCAGACAGAACCGTATAGACCCATCTTTCTTCCCTACTAGCACGATGGGACTACACCATGCACTGTGGGACTCTTCTATTACTCCCAACTCCAGCATGGTTTTTAATTATTCCCGGACTATTTTACGCTTGTGCTCAGGAAGCCTATAGGGACGGGACCACACCGTAATCCCCGGGCTGGTCTCAATGCGATGGCAGATGAGGTCCGTGCGCCTGGAGAACACATCTGAATAGCGCCGCTGTAATTCAGCAACCTCCGCTTTTTGTGCCAATGTGAGCTGGTAATCACAAGGAAGAGGAGGGGGAGAGGCGGAGCGCGGGACCTCCGGCCCCAGCTCCTCCTCTTCCTTCACTTCCGTCACCATGGAGACAGGCTCGGCCTCCCTCCATGCCTTCAGCAGGTTCACGTGGTAAATTTGCATGTCTCCGCCCCGGTCCGGGCGCCGGACCTCGTAATCTACCTCGCTAGTCTGCCGTGTGACCACAAAGGGCTCTTGCCCCTTGGCCAGTAATTTAGAGCTGGAAGTTGGGAGTAGTACAAGTACTTTTTCTCCCGGTGAAAATGTCCTCAGCTGGGTCCCCCGATGGTACGTGCGCTGTTCCCGTTGCTGGGCGCGGAACAAATTACCCCGTTATAAGTGCGCCACCTTGTGAAGTTTTGCTCGTATGTCCAACACGTATTTAATTAAATTTTTACTGCGGCTGGAGCCTTCCTCACAGCTTTCTTTAATAAGGTCCAGCACGCCGCGCAGCCTCCTGCCGTAAAGTAACTCGAATGGCGTAAAGCCGAGGGAGGTCTGGGGTGCCTCCCGCATTGCGAACATCAAGGGATCCAGCCATTTATCCCAATTAGGTTTGTCCTCGTGTATGAATTTACGGATCATGGTTTTCAGTGTCTTATTCAATCTTTCCACCAGGCCATCCGATTGTGGATGGTAAACGCTGGTGCGGATGGATTGAATTCCCAGTAATCCGTATAATTCCTTTATCGTGCGCGACATAAAGGACGTGCCCTGGTCGGTAAGGATTTCTTTCGGAATCCCTACCCGGGAGATGACCGAAAAGAGTGCTTGTGCTACACTCTTTGCAGAGATGGAGCGCAGCGGCATTACTTCGGGATATTGGGTTGCGTAATCCACTAGGACTAACACAAATCGATATCCCCGTGTGCTCGGGTGAAATGGTCCGATGAAGTCCATTCCGATTCTATCGAATGGGACCTCTATGAGCGGTAATGGCCGCAACGGGGCTTTTGGGATGGCCGCCCGGTTCACCAGCTGACAGTCCGGACAGGCAGTACACCATCAGCGTATGTCCACCCGGATGCCTGGCCAATAGAACCGGACCATGACCCGATTAAGTGTTTTTTCGTACCTCATGTGGCCTGCGAGGGGATTGCAATGCCCCGCCTGGAAAACCATTTCCCGGCGGGGTTTTGGCACCAACAATTGGGTGTATTCGTCGCCTGTTTGAGTGTCACGGGTCATTCTGTATAGCCTATCCCTAATAATGGAAAAGTGGGGAAATACCCGCGGTTTCCCCGGGCGCACCAGCTGACTGTCGATGTAATCCACCTTGTCCCAGGCCGCGCGCAGAGTTTAATCCCGGGACTGTTCGAGGGGAAAGTCCTCCGTGGGTCTCCACTGGGGGGCCGGGGGGGCCTCCCGCAAATCCCCCGCCGGTTCCCGCTCGACAGCGCCGCATGAACTCGCGTCGCCACTGAGTACTGCGCGGATACTCCCCTGCCTTACAGCCCGTGAACGCATCCCCATACATTGTTCCACTAGCTGGCTAAACCCCGGCCAATTTGTCCCTAAAAGCAATGGGTGTGTCAGTCGCGCGCTTACGGTGACTTTTACCGTATGTTTTTGGCCCCGATACCAGATTTCGACAGGCACCACGGGATATGTGTGCACATCCCCATGTATACACATTACCCTCCCTTGTGTCACGTGCCTCAACGGCCCGGATCGAACCAGGTTCTGGTGGATCATGCACTGTTTACAGCCCGAATCCGCCATAGCCCGGTGTGTACTGCCTTGTACCCTTACCGGGACACAATACGTCTCCCCTGGATCGGGGGAGGGTGCTGGAGGTCCGGCCACCTGTATCACCTGGCCCACCTCCATTGCGGAGCACTCCCGCCGCATGTGACCAGGCTGTCCGCACCTCCAGCATACCTGCCCTGGTGCTCGTAGTGCCGTCTGCGGGGAAGCCCGTCATCAGCAGCGCCGCTACCCTGGAAGAGAGGAGCAGAGGCACAATTATATCCCCTCGCCCCCCCTTGTGATGATGCCGTTGGTGTGTGTATTGTTTTTTTTGTTTTTGGTGCAAATGTCTGACATGGGAACCTGCTCGTGGGTAACTGTTGCTCCTGCCGGTCGGACGCGGTGCTCCGATGGTGCTGCTGTCCCAGGTGGTGTGGATCGTCTGCGCGGGGCTGGTGTGTGTCTCTCTGCCGTCGCTTCCTCTCTCCGCGCGTTGCGGTGTACCGACAGGTGGTCCTCGGCCAGAGTCACTGCTTCTGACATTGTGTCCGGCCGGTGGTACCTTACCCACGCTAAGGTGCGTGCTGGGATGGCCTCCAGGAACTGCTCCAGCACGATGAGCTCAAACATGTGGTTGTCCGTGTCTGCCGGTCTGAGCCATCTTGCGGCCGCATCGCGCAGCTGCTGCCCAAGGGCGAATGGCCGGCCTTCTGGCCCCAACCTCAGTGAGCGGAATCGGCGCCGGTGGTCCTCCGCGGTGCTGCCGACCCGGTCCAGGATTGCCCTTTTCAGCTGCGGAAATTGAACTCGGGCTGCCGCCGGTAGGCTGAGCGCCGCCGGCTGCGCCTCCCCCGCCAGGAGCGGCAACAGTCTCACCCCCCACTCTTCCTGCGTCCACCCGCACGCTGTCGCTGTAGCCTCAAAAACATCAATAAATGCTTGCGGGTCTTCTGTCTCTGTCATGCGCTCCCCCCTCTCGGCCCATTAGTGTCTGCAGTACCTGCATTTGTTGCTTGCTGGCCGCCGACACCTCCGCCAGGACTCTCCCAAGCGCTTCCAGGGGGGTTGTAGTTGTCATTTTCCTTGGTTCACTTTAGTTGGGCGCCAATGTGACACTTCTATGCCGTTGAGGTGCGGGGTCATCCCCAGAAAGCACAGACAGGCTGCTTCAAAGTGTAACAGAATTTTAATTTTACAACACAAATCTCCTTTTGGGTTTTACAACATAAATCTTTCCCCAAGTTTGTTCCTGCTTCTCAGCAGTGCAAGTTTTCCCAACCCCCTGGACCGCATCTCTCTCTCTCTCTCTGAGCTCCCTCTCATGGTCTCCAGCGCTCCTGATAAAGCGACAGGTGATTAGACAACTCGTCCCAGCTGAGAAATCTCCTCACCTGACATTGCTTCACAGCCGGCTCCTGCGTATGCCCCGCCCGCAGGGGACACGTGGACTTCGCCCCTCCACAGGGTACATCACTGAAAAAAGGTTGAGAACCACTGGTTTAACAGAACATATATATTCTTCAATGTCTACATTAGTCACAATTTCTAATTATAATGAATACAAATTGCTCGTTGGTTCGAGGAATTTGTTTGGCATCTTGGCTTGACACTCACCACAGTTTCAAACACACGTACTGTACATACAGAGACCATGTGCGCGTACACAAAAATAGTCCCAGAAAAGTAACTAAGAATATGCAGTCTTGTTTTTTTAATGATAGAAAATACATTCAGTGATTGCTAATGTTAGGTATCTTAATCGATAGTATTAGCTACTAACAAGCGAAGTTAATGTGCTTGCACATTACGTACTGGTGTTACGTCCGTCATGCCTGTTAATCTGGGTTTATGTTTGATCATGTTATGTTTTTTGGACTCTTGTTTCCCGTTTTGCACTTCCTGGTTTTGTTTGTTTCCATAGTAACCCTGTGACAGTTTGACCCCATACTGTCACTGTTTGACCTTTGGCTTCCTCTCAAACCATGCACATTTGTTAAGAAGCTCAACATTGACACACTACAAACAGCATGCTCCACAAATAAGTTGCAACCTGTCACCATTGCTCTGAAGGTGTGGCTAAACGAGTCAGGAAGGGGCTGAGGCCTTTATGTAGGTGAGCACACCTGCTTGGACTAATTAGGCCTAATTTGGGCCAAACCATGATTGTCAGTAACTGGGTGTTGAAGAGGGACACTGGACATTTGAAAGTTGTGTTTTCTAAGCCTGAATACACTGGGTACAAACATGACTGCTTTACAAATACAAAAGTACAATGTGAATACTTTTTAGACATGTGATAGTTACTTATGGTGTAAATTACAAAATAACTGATTTCTTAATTCCCCCTGTCAAATTGGTCTCAGCTAGTGGGCGGGGCTATGGGCTTTTTAAGTGGGGGAAATGCCATGTTTCTGCCAGTCTGCTGTCTGTCACTGCCAGAGGAGGTTGTCTGTCCTGACCAAGAGTTTCGAGGTTCATACATCAAACCAACTACTGAGATTGTGGGTGTTTTGTCTTCCTGTTTTTGTTCACCTCTTGACACTTTTTGGGATTTTAAATAAATGTTTGTAAACTGTTACCACTGCGTGCCTTGCCATCATTGATTTAAAGTCCAGTTTGCAAAGGTTACATTACCTTCACCCGAGGCGGGGTGTGACAAACCCATTAGTTTTTACCTGTTCTCCTTGTCACGCCCCTGCCCTCAGTCCCACGCCTGTTTATCATCATCATAGTCACTATTTAAATCATTTGTTTTCTGTTCATCGACCTGGGAACTTTGCTTGCTATTTGCTTTCTGCTGCACATACCCTACCATGCTGTTGCTACCTTCATGACCTCGAACACCTCGCTAACCATGGCCGTTGTTTAGATCCAAGTAAGTTTTGTATTTATGCCTCAGTGATAGTATTGTTTTGTTTATGCCACAGCTAGTGTCTTTTGTTTTGTTTGTATATAGTCTTGCCATCGTGCTGTTTAAGTTTATAGTTCATTGTTATTCATGCCAGCGAGTAAGTGTTTTTGTTTTTCCTGTTTTGTATATAGTATATAAATAAAAAGATCTGATAATACTCACGCCTCGCCCGTGCTAATCATTCTCTGCGTCGAGGAAGCAACCCAAATCCATGTCACGGCTTGACAACATCATTATGTGCTGAAAGCGTAAGAGAGCGGCGTTAACAGCTGAACTGCACTTTTTTTTTGGAATGTTGCCTATCGTTCACAGTCATTCTAAAAGACATGTCGACGGATGGATTTTTTCTTTTTTTAATCCATTCTAAATATTAAAGAAAATAAAAGTCTGCTTACAGCGCAGCCAATGGGAGCTCCACTATTATGTCCAAAAAATCAGATAAATCGCCATTAAAAACGCGCCAACAATACTCAATCTACATTTCGTGACTTGAATGTTAACTAAGTATTAGTGATATTATTATTATAAACGATAACGCAGACAAACGGCGCCGTGATCACTTCCAGGTCTGCCTATTTTGACATCATTGTGTGGTCTACTGCTTCTTGCTTCCCTGGTCTCTGCAAGTTTAATGTAGATCAGATATCATGCGTCTCACCTGGAAAAATACATGGCTGAGGATATAATCCGACAAATTATGACACTTCGACAGCCGTTTAGGACCCGGAACTGGCGAGGATGAGACGAAAAGCACTTGACATCAAATATCCAGTATGTGCACGTGTGTGCACTGGGGGGTGAGAAAAAAGTGGAGTGCTGACTCTGTACCTTTCTTCATGTCTGCGTGGTATCAGCACCTGAGTGGGGAGTCTGTTACACTGAAGGCACCATATGTCTTTTACTCCCCAGGCAATCCCACCTCACTCATCTACACATTCTCAACATCTATGCTGATGGTGCTTTTGTGAAAAGATATGTTATGGCTGGCTCTGGGCCGCAACGATAAGTGGTGGGACGAGACTGAAGAAAAACTTGCATTAAATAAAATTTACTATAACCAAAGTGAGTACAACCTTTAACAAAACGACAAAACAAACAAATGTGCAAAACAAGATTGAAGCAGGCTGGAGCCGAGACAGAGCAGAGGTTAAAGTTAAAATTAAAGTCCCAATGATAGTCACACTAGGTGTGGTGAAAATGTTTCCTCTGTATTTGACTCATCCCCATGTTCACCCAATGGGAGGTGAGGGGAACAGTGAGCAGCAGTGTGCGCCGTGTTCGGGAATCATTTCGCGATTTAACTCTCAATTCCAACCCTTAATACTAAATGCCAAGCAGGGAGACAACGGGTCCAATTTTCCAGTCTTTGATACGAACTCAAGACCTTCCAGTCTCAGGGCAGACACTCTAACCCAGGCCCTGGCAATTATTTTTACTCGGGGGGCCAAATTTACAGAAAAAAATGCGTTTAGGGGCCGGTATATCTATTTTCAGGAGCACTTATTCAAAACCTCACAACAATGTCTGATTGAATGCAAAAAAACGTTATGACGGACCGCCTTCAAAAACGGAATGTAATTTAAATTTTTTTTTAACTGAATGAGACACCCAAAATGTACATGAAAATAAAAAATATAATAGAATAGGTCTTTATTGTCATTGCACAAGTACAACAAAACTTTGTTTTCAGCACAAACCTGTTCAAGATTAGACAAACAGTGTACAGGGTTACAGAACAGGAACGCTGATGGGTCGCCATAAGGTGCCCCGTAAAAGATGGGAAAAAGGTAAATACTGGGGAAGGATGAGTAAAAAAATACAATCCAGACTGGGCTCCTAAGGGGGCCCAGTCTGGAGTGGGGAAAAAATCTCCATAGCAAAGCACATATACATATTACAACATACATCTCGAGAAGTCTAGCAACAGAGGGAAGGTAGTTCAAGGTCATGGTGGTAGGCCGCAGCTCTCAGGCGCTGACCATCCATTCATCACCCCTATTGGATTTGCATCGAGGGCGTTGGGTTGGGGGGGATGGGGTGTGTATGTGTGGCGTATATTTTTGTGTATGTGTATGTGTGTAATCCCGTAGTGTGTCTCTTTCCCACGGCCTTGATGTATTGTGCAGTCGCTAGTCCAAAGTCAACAACAACAGGTGTGTGTCCATGAGAGACAAGAAGGGAGTTTGTTGTGTCTTCGGTGCACTGTCCTTAGGGAGAGTCTCGAAGCCAGGGAAACAATCCAAGTTAAAATGTTTTGTATGCGGGTGAAAATAAAATTAGCTTTTCTCTCTAAATTGTCTATGACTGGTCCTCAAAACTGTGGGGTAGACAGTCTGGTGTAATCCACAGTTCATCCTGCATCCTCCAATGATTTGTGGCAGCTTTGGGGTACTTTGAAGACTGCAAGCGACTTCCAATTTGTCGAAAAACCAGAGCAAGGCTTACTCCAATCAGCAGATGTCCTGTTGTCATAATTCCGAATAGATAGATATCTTCATGTCCTCGACAGAAAAGGGTCTCTAGGCACGCGGCACTCCTTCTTCTCCCAAGGGTCCGTCGTGTGTCCAGGAAATACCTCTTCGTCACGATGGCAGGTTCCCCCAAACCCAAGATCTTGTCAATTTTGTTGAGGCCAGTTAAATAGTTCCAATGTTTAGATTTGGAGAGCAGTGCAAAAATAGGTAACAAGAAAGTTAAGACAAGACAAGACAGAAGCAAGCAGGAGAGATAAGGGGGAGGAAAGGGGAGCGTCCACCCTCGATGAGTGCCAAAGAATGTGGGATTTACAATATTAACTATAAACGATAAAACGCTGAATATTGACAACATATGAACGTCACCCCCCCTTTCCATCCACTTATTTTAGAGTTAAGCGAAACCCAACAAATATGCAACAAACAGCTAAATAGGAACGCCAAGGGTAGAGAAAAAACACCTACAATCTGATATAATATTACCGTATTTTCCGCACTATAAGGCGCAACAAAAAACCACAAATGTTCTCAAAAGCTTACAGTGCGCCTTATAATCCGGTGCGCCTTCAATATGGACCAATATTGAGCCACAATAAGCAGTAAAAAATGGGTGGATGGATGAATGGAGGTTTCGCAACTACCAACTTCATTTTCCCCCGTAGAAGAAGAAGTGCGCTTCTTCTTCTACGGTAAGCAGCCACCAACCTTATTTTCCCCCGTAGAAGAAGAAGAGCGCGGTGCATGCTGGGATATATGACTGCGGCAGGCGTGGCGTTTCTGTGTGTTTATGTAAAGACCCCAAAATGGCTCCAATTAAGAGACACGCTTAAGACGCAGATTTTAAACTCAAGGCAATCAGTCACACAGTAGAACACGGGAATAGTGCAGCAGTGAGAAAATTTAACAGCAGCGACACTGACTCGTTTAATGACGACCTCGATGAGACAGACATGTTGGATGTTGATTCGCCCAACTGTTTGATTCGAAAACTGAAGAAGAAGAATTTGAGGGATTGGTGGATGAGGAATAACTTAATAAAGTGAGCTTTACATGTTTATTTTGTGTGTTGTGTTGTGTGACATTATCGTTTGAGCAGCCTTATTGCCTTGCACTATTTTGAGTGTTACTATATTGTGATTGCACTAATGTTTGATTTACCGTAACAGTGTCAGACTGTTTTTTACGTGTTTATTAAATCGGGAAAAATAATAAAACAGCTATTTATTCATTTTGGGAGTGAACGGAGTTGTCAGAACGCTGCTATGCAATCTATTAATAAAGTTTGACTCACCTATCCGACTGTTTTGTTGACATTCCCTTTAGCGCAGATCCATCTAAAGGATGCATAATGTAACCCCAGCCTCTACTGGGGCATCTATTCTATGCGCCTTATAATGCGGTGCGCTTGTATATGAAAAACGTTTTAAAATAGGCAATTCATTGAAAGTGCACCTTATAATCCGGTGCGCTTTATAGTGCGGAAAATACGGTACTCTTCTTGCAGAACTTTGTTGTAAAAATCTCCTTCCACGTCTGTCCGTGACACCCGCATTTCAGGCTGGCCACTGGGGAAACACTCTGTGGAAACGCTCCCCACCCACAATGATTGGTGCCTCGTCTGAGCTGCAGTGACTTAGATGACCATAGTATCTAATTAGATGACCAGAGTAGCTAATTAGATGACCATAGTAACTAATTAGATTACCATGGTAACTAATTAGATTACCATAGTAACTAATTAGATTACCATAGTAACTAGTATATCATGCAAAATCACAGATTCCAACCTTTGAAATACTTTGTAAGGTTCAAAACTTCCGGTAATTTGACAACATCACTGCACATCATAATGGCAGCTATAGTTTCTATTTTAAAGGTAAAAAAAAATAATTTGGGAATGTCCGGCGGACCAGATTGAAGAACTTAATGAGCCACATGTGGCCCCCGGGCCTTAATTTGCCCAGGTCTACTCTAACTACAAGGTCACTGAGCTGGTCCTGGGTTCCCAGCTGAAATGGGGTCGCATAGCTGCAATGGCTGCGTTTTCACGGAACAAGCAGGAAGCAGCAGGGTCGGCATGCATATGAGAATCAATTTAAATTCCACAAGGTGAGACTAAAATCCAAAAACTAAGACGCTAACGTAGCGTGGAGCAGAAAAAATGAAAACAATCACCCAGGGTGAACAACATGAAAATCTTGGGCAAGGCAAAAATATACAAAACGTGGCAAAAACAAGAAAACGCAGATTCTTGCGTATAGCGAACATTGACCCAGTAACCCATGCTGGGTGACTGACGAATATTAAAGGGAGCAATTAACTAAGGAGACAGGTGGGACTACGAACAGTAAACTGATGGGTTCATTCAGTGCACAAAGGCAACAAAAAAAGTAAACATAAAAAGGAAAGAAAGGAAAATGTTATTCTATTCTGTTATATGTGGTTTATGTTGCACGATTGCACCAAGAAAAAATCCTAGTTTGTGAACCCGTTCTCAAACAGTGGCAAGAAAAACTATTCTGATTCTGGTTCTAAGCGCTGATGACAAAATGGAACACTAAACTGCAAAAATAACAGAGACAAGACATTGTGTTGAATGCCACCACAGCTGGCGAGGTGGCCATCCACGAACTAGCCAAACTTGTAGCCGACAAAGAAGCAAGCAAAGGCCGAAACGGGACTTGGCAGCTGCAAAGGGTCAAGCCCAGGTCCTGATGCCGTTGACAACGCGAAGTGTGTTCATGAACTGGCCACATACATGGCCAAGAAAAAGACACGGGGGGAGGAGCAGCCTTTTGTGTACAAGACCACATTCCAATAAAACAAAGAGGATATCTTCACTTGACAGATGTAGAAGCATTCTGGATCCAGGTTCACTTTCCACATCTAAAGCCAATACTAATCTGCTGCTACTATAGACCACCTTCCTCTGATGCAGCATATCTTGAACAAATTTGTGCAATGCTTCAGAATGTTTCTGACACTGTTAGAATAATTATGTACATATTATCACACTAACTTTAGTATGCTTAAAGCCTGTTGCTTTAGTTATTAGCTATTGTGCTCAAGTTAGACTTTTTTCTAATCCATGCAAGGACAAAACTTCTTGTCTGACGGGTGGCCTCAGCCACAGATGTTATTTTTGTTTTGGCCCGCTGGTAACGAAGGACTTCAGGGACCTCGGCAGTTATGGGATGACAGCACACAGACGAGACAGAGACTTCAAGGACCTCAACGAATATAAGATGACAACACGCAGATCAAGCGGGGACAAGGCGAAATCACATTCCATCACATACTGTGCGTACCTGGACCTACTTTGCATAATATATGTGACCACTCCTTTTAGAGGCAGCCTCAGTGATGTTGACTATGGAACTCTGAATAAAAAGAGGAACGCGGGAGCTGGACCTTAGAGTGTAGGGCGAGACTGTGACTAAATGTGCAGTGCCCGCGTTCTCCTCATGAGCCCTATTTAATTGTGTCTGCTTGGTTCCTTGCTTCTTGTTTGATTAATAGATGTCATCAGTGTTTGAACCTGACAGACACAGAGAAATGTATTTCTTAGGAGACTTGAACATTGACTGGCTCTCAAAAAACTGCCCTGTGTAAAGAAAGCTTAATGACACTGCCATTGTATGTAACCTAGCTCAATTGATACATCTACCAAACAGAATAAATATGAACAATTCAGGTGTATTATCTTCAACCTGCATAGATCATCTTTTTAATAAATGCTCAAAGGTTGTTTCAGTTGGTGACTTGTCCAGGGTGTACCCCGCCTTCCGCCCGATTGTAGTTGAGATAGGCGCCAGCGCCCCCCGCGACCCCAAAAGGGAATAAGCGGTAGAAAATGGATGGATGGATGGAGGTTGTTTCAGTGCAAATTGGATTTATTGATCATTACATGATTGCTATGGCAAGAAAAGTGAAAGTCCCCAAAGTTGGACCTAAAATTACAGTTACTGTAAGAGACTCTACAAAAATATCTGTGCTTATGCTTTTATTGAAGACGTACAGATCATACACTGTATTTGAATCAAAGCATACTGAAGCAGCTCTGCAGGATTTCACGAAGTAATTTTCCTTTGTCTGTGATAAGCATGCACCCATCAAGAAGCTCACCGTCAGATCTGTCAAGGCCCCTTGGCTTGACTCTGACCTGAGAATCTTGATGAGATAAACGGAAATGAGTTGCTGTAGATTCAAGTAGCTCAGAGGACTGGCTAGCATATCGCTGTTTAAGAAACAAAGTGACCAAATTAAATAAACAGAAACAAGGGTGTACTACCAATCTAGAATTGAAGAAATTGAACATGATGGCAAAAAACTTTGGAGTACTCTCAATCAAATCATGGGAAGAGATAAAATGGGCGAAACACCAGCATTTATTGAATCCGGTGAAGGCTTTATCACCAAGACCAAATAATTGGTTGATTATTTCAACAATTATTTCATAAGTAAAGTTTATAATACAAGAATTGACATGTTGCCTGTAAATGGTATTGTATCTGAGTCACTTATTAAAAATTACATCATGCAAGACAAATAATTAAAATTTAAATCCTCAGTCACTAATAAATTGGAAATGTTAAATCTATTGTGTCATAAGGGTGATTCTCCTGCTATTTTTCCTCTTGTCTTCCTACTCCTCTCCCCTCTTGCGTCTGTAAGTCTCCTACCCTGTCATTAGATGCAGGTGAGCTGCCAGTCATCTGAGCCCACCTGTCTCCAATCAACCACCATATTTAAACCCTGGATCTCCACTCAACTGGTGCCAGTTCGTCCGTTGTCTGCGGTGGAGGACAGATTTTGACCCGGTTTTCCTGGAGCTGAACTTTTGTTACAATTGATTTATTTTCTCCAGTGATTTTTTGTTAATAAAAAACGACTTTACGGATATGCACTGGGATTCTCACATTTTTAAGATCATAACATATTGTCTGAATAGAAATCTGACAAACCCTGTGGTCACGATAATCGAGATAGTAGACTCTTAAAGTTGTCAGCTGGAATAATACCCAGTCCTATATGCTATATTCGTAACTTAAGTTTTAAAGAAGGAATCTATCCTCAACTATGGAAGGTTGCTAGAGTAACTCCTCTACCAAAAAATAGGAAAGCATTCACTGGATCAAATAGTAGGCCAGTTAGTATTTTACCAGTATTGGGAAAATTAATGGAAACAGTCATATTTAAGCAAATTCAAAATTATTTCTCTATAAATAACATTTAATTCAGACTTTCAACATGCATATAAAAGTGGCAATTCAACATGCACAGCTCTCACACAATTAACATTTGACTGGTTAAAACAAATTGACAGTAAATTATTAGTTGGCACAGTGCTATTAGATTTAATGTAGCTATTGATATTATTGACCACAAATTACTACTTATAAAACTGTCTTTTTGTGGTTTTAAACGCTCAACTATCTGGATGAAAAGCTACTTAGTCAACAGACAGCAATGCGTCATGTTCAAGGGAACCCTTTCAGGTATTAAAACATTATATTGTAGTATTCCCCAGGAAAGTTGCATGGGACCTTTATATAGACTCAGTATTTGTAAATGATATGCCATGTATTTTAAAGAATTGTTGCTGTGCAATTTACGCAGATGACACAACAATTATACAGTATACTTATGCAGATAATTGCTCAGAGCTGAGCAGTATTTGACAAGACGAGGTCATGCAGATTTCTAAATGGGTTACAGAAATTAAGATAAAACTTAATATCTCCGAAACAAAATGTCTTATTATATGCTCAATTCATGCTCAGAGAAAGGAACGCATATTAAGTGTTTATTTGAATGGAGTTCATATTGAACAAGTTAAAGAGGGCCAGTTTGCTGGGAGTTACAATAGATGAAAGACTATCTGGGGCCACTCGCATTGATAACATAGTAACAAAAATGAGCAGCTTTACAATCATCAGAAGAAGTTCCTATTTTTCAACTAACACAACTACTAAGCAAGTTATACAATCCTTAGTATTGTCACATCTTGACTACTGCCTGGCAATCTGGTCTGATGCATCTAAACAAGAACTAAATTAAATCCATTTTTTTTGGTTTTTTTTGTCCTGTCCAGCTTCTCTGGCAAATCATATAGTTGATGTACATGCCCATATCGCCTGTTCATATTTACTTTACAAAAGAGAAGTGTAGAATACGTCTCTTGTTGCCTTATTTGAATTTGACTTTATTAAATGTATTTATATTATCATTTGTTGCAACCGGGCCAGAGCAGGAGGGGATAGAAAGAGAAAAAAAAGGAAGACAGAAGGGGAAATTGTGGGGATAAGAGGGGGATTAGACAGAGAGACAAAAACAACAATAGCAAACACAACAATAACAACAAAAACAACAACAATAGAACAACACCAGCACACACGAGATGTACAAATATGATCGTAAAAGTGATAGCAAAGAAGCAGTTAGCAAAATAAATAATAATATAGAAATCACATTGAGCATTTTTACACTACAAATGGAGCAATACAAATACCAATAGAAAAAGCGCTATTGATCATGAACAATACCAAAAGTTTACCTCTATTATCAACAATATGGTTGTTCAAATGCAACAATACATATACATAATGATAACTACAGAGAAAGAAAAAAAGGAATACAGAAAGATGGAGGGGAAGAGAGAGACAACCTATATTAATCTTGTAGATTTTTATAGTAACAATGGGTTAAGCTTTGTCATTGTGCCATGTGTTACCCAGTTTCCCCTAGGGCAACAACGTTAATATATGTTTGATGAAACGGGATTACGTGCATGAGTGTATGTATGTATATGTACTTGTTGTAACGATGTGTCACTTCATTTCTGTTAGTTTTTTGTGTTTTTGTATTTACTTCCGGTTCAGTGCTCTTATTTTGTTGTATTTCCTGTTTTTATTCACGGAGCACTATTTTTCTCTTTTCGTTGATTGGCAGCGGTTCACACCTGCTGTCAATCACACTAGTGTCTATTTATGTTTCACTCGAGCACTCCTCAGTGCTCGATGATAATATTATGTTGAGAACGTTTATCTGCACGACTGCTTTATGTTTGCTTTTGTTATTTTCTTTTGTGTATTAAATTCATCTTACCTCCACGCAACTCTCCTGGATTCTTGCATACTCGGGGACACACAACTGCAGCCATGCGACATCCCAACAGTATCATCGAGCCAGAAGAAAGTGTCCTCGCGAGAATCCCTGTCGGCAATCCTCAGCCGACGTTCTGGACCGCACAATTCCTGGAGGACTTGAAGGCCAGGTTTGTGCGGTCCCAGCCAACAGATGCGGACCCTCTCCCCGCGGCAACGCCACCGGCTTCGGCTCTCCGACCGGCGCGTCCCCCGCCGCCATCTTTCCTCTCGGCTCAACGGCTGGCTACGGCTCTCCGACCAGCACGTCCGCCACTTCCTGCATGCCTCGCGGCTCCCGCGGCAACGCTACCGGCTACGGCTCTCCGACCGGCGCGTCCTCCTCCTCCTTCACGTCTCGCGGCTCCTGCGGCTCCGTCGCCGACTGCGGCTCTCCGACCGGCACGTCCGCCGCCGCCATCCTTCCCGTCGTCTGCTGAGCTGCTTCTCCCTGCTCCTACGCAGCTTCCAGCGGCTGCTCCCCGGCTGCTCTTTCTGCCAGCTCCCGCTCTCTTTTTTGGATCGCCGAGAGCTCCAGTGGAGCCCACAGTGAGGTCACTTTTGTCCTCCTGCTGGGACTCGGCGCGGGACGTGTCTTCGTCCCTCTTCCTGGCCTCCTCCCGCCCGTCCCTGGTTTTCGCACCGGGGGACGCCGACGAGCAGGCATGTCTTCCCGCAAGTGTGGACGGTTTCTGGCAGCCGCCTAGTGGAGGGGGGCCCACAATACACTGCGGTGCAGCCAGGCACACACCGCTGTCATCTTCGCAAGCGTCTCCTTCCTCGGAGACATCTACGTGCCTGGCGGGTTTTCGCACAGCCCCAACGCCGGCTCCACGCCTAGCCCCTACGCCGGCTCCACGCCTAGCCCCTACGCCGGCTCCACGCCTAGCCCCTACGCCGGCTCCACGCCTAGCCCCTACGCCGGCTCCACGCCGAGCCCCAACGCCGGCTCCACGCCGAGCCCCAACGCCGGCTCCACGCCGAGCCCCAACGCCGGCTCCACGCCGAGCCCCAACGCCGGCTCCACGCCGAGCCCCAACGCCGGCTCCACGCCGAGCCCCAACGCCGGCTCCACGCCGAGCCCCAACGCCGCCAAGAGCAGCACCACGCCGGGCTTCGTCACCGCCGGCATCCGCTATTCCTCGGCCAGCATTTGCTGCTCCTCGCCCGGCGTCATCTGCCGCTTTCACGCCGCCGATGACGCCTGCCGCTTTCACGCCGCCGATGACGTCTGCCGCTTTCACGCCGCCGATGACGTCTGCCGTTTTCACGCCGCCGATGACGTCTGCCGTTTTCACGCCGCCGATGACGTCTGCCGCTTTCACGCCGCCGATGACGTCTGCCGCTTTCACGCCGCCGATGACGTCTGCCGCTTTCACTCCGCCGATGACGTCTGCCGCTTTCACGCCGCCGATGACGTCTGCCGCTTTCACGCCGCCGATGACGTCCGCCGCTTTCACGCCGCCGATGACATCCGCCGCTTTCACGCCGCCGATGACATCTGCCACTTCCACGCCGTTGATGACGCCTGCGGTTTCCACGCCGCCGGTTACGTCTTCTGCTTCCCGGCCTGCTTCAGCGCGCCCGCTTCTACGTCGGCCGTGGATGTGGCCGTGCCCTGCGCACTCTCCTCTTTTTCGGCCAGTGATTTGGCCGTTCCCTGGCCGCCCGCCTCGCCAGTTCCAGCGGCGCTCTACGCGGCGCCGCCACCTGACTTTCCCTCGCTGGCTGCGGGGACACGAGGTTTGGCAACCCTCCACCAAATCCTCCCTCCACCCTCCCTTACATTTTGGACTTTTTTCCATTTTTTTTTCTTTCCCAGGGAACATCTGGTATCTGTTCCTTGAGGGGGAGGTCCTGTAACGATGTGTCACTTCATTTCTGTTAGTTTTTTGTGTTTTTGTATTTACTTCCGGTTCAGTGCTCTTATTTTGTTGTATTTCCTGTTTTTATTCACGGAGCACTATTTTTCTCTTTTCGTTGATTGGCAGCGGTTCACACCTGCTGTCAATCACACTAGTGTCTATTTATGTTTCACTCGAGCACTCCTCAGTGCTCGATGATAATATTATGTTGAGAACGTTTATCTGCACGACTGCTTTATGTTTGCTTTTGTTATTTTCTTTTGTGTATTAAATTCATCTTACCTCCACGCAACTCTCCTGGATTCTTGCATACTCGGGGACACACAACTGCAGCCATGCGACATCCCAACACTTGTATATGTACAGAATGTGTCTATGAATGTTTGTACAGTAAATGTATATGTACAGTATATGTATGTTTGTACCATGAATGTATATGTACAGTATGTGTATGTTTGTACCGTGAATGTACGTGTAGATGGACGAACTTAGAGTATGTAGGTATGTACTGTATTTGTGTATGTATGTGGGAGCGTAGGTACCTATTTGTGTATGTTTGTATGTATGAATAACGCTGTGTGTGTGTGAGTATATGTGTGTTTGTATGTACAGTAAATTTGACTCCCAGTGTGCGTGGGAGCCAGAGTACGGCCCCAGCCGCCCAGGGAGCCCAACCCAAACAGAAGGTGTGGCGCCCAGGCAACAAGGTACCACCGACCCCATGCAGCCAGGCCGGCCAGCGACGGGAACCCCAAAGCCTGTCCCACCGTGCCGCCCGGAAGAACCAGCAGCAAGCCGCAGACAGACGCGCCCGGCAGAGGACAGGGCATGAGAGAAGCAGCGGACGGCCAGACCCCAAGCCAGCGAGAGACCACCCCCCACACGGGCAGCAAGGCGGGACGCCCCGCCCAGGGGAACCCAGAGACTCCCCACAACCGGACGGGAAGACCGCCCCCGCCCCACCAGCACCCGGGCCCCCACGAGCCCAGCCCTACCCCGGAAGAGCACGGCGCGGTCCACACCAGGCCACCCCACCCAAGTTGGCTGCCACATGACCACCCAACGCAAGGCCGCGGGAACCACCCACCCCACCTGCAGGCACCCCAACGATGGAGATGGAACAACCAGCAACCGCCCTGTCGAGTTCCCACCCTGAGGGAGGGGGGGAAAATAAAACAAAAACAAAACAAAAAAAAGATAATTAATATATTAAAATAAATAAATACATTATATATATATATATATATATATATATATATAAAATGTGAGAGGCCGATCCATGATCCACACACTCTATTGCAGTGGGGGCATATGTAGGAAACCATGAGGCAACAAAGAAAGGAGAGATCCACAACCAAAACAGCTCCTCAGACCACCACCGCCACCACATACATATATACATACACATACACATACATACATATAGACATACACATACATACATACATACTCACATATATATATATATATATATATATATATATATATATTTATATATATATATATATACATACATACGTATATATACATACAGTATATACATACACACATACATATACATACATGTACACACACAAATATATACAGTAGATACACATACATATATACATATACACATACCTCCACATACATATATACACACAAAAAAACTAAATAATTAAAAGAAGATCACAGACATGCTGACACCAGTTTACCCAAAACAGAGCTGCGAGATTAGCTCTCCATTGCTCGTTTAGGACCGGCATTGAGATAATGTATGATGAATTGTCATGGATGAGAGTTGGTGAAAGACTAGCGTGTAGTTTGATTCTATTTTTTAAAACTACTATACATACCATAAACCTGCATATCTGTATTCTCAGCTGTTGCATGCTAGTGACAGTCACAACCATGGGACCGGGTTAGCCCTGAGAGGTGCTCTCACCCACCCTGAACCCAAAACTGATGTTTTGAAAAAGACTGTATAGGGCAATCACTTACTGGAATCGACTTCCTACATATCTGGTATCAATCACCAGCAGAGTGGGTTTTAAGAATAGACAGAGAAGAGAAGTTCAGCGGAAATAGATTATTCTAGATTTTACTTAATGTAATGACTGGTTCATTTATCTTCTTTTGACCTGTTTAGTTATTTTTTTTTAATATTGCTCTTTTTTATATTTGGTATGAAAATTATTATATAAACTCCAACTAATTGTTTATTTTTGTTTTTGTTGTTGCTTTTTTTGTATTACATTTCATCATTGATCATGACAATAAAGTCCATTCTATTCTATGTTGTACTGCATAGTAATCTTTTGTTTTGTGATTGTGTGATGTTTTTTGCCTGGTCTCCACTGCAGTGTAGACTAATGGGGATCCTTAAAAAACTAAACTAAATTAAACAAGGAGGTGGACGAGGATGAGAATACTTCCTAAGCAAATATTGTTGTCCACACTCAAGCTAACTGCGACATTGAAGCTGACAATGGCTCTGGAGGCTAGGCTGGAGCTGACTGCGACGCTGGAGGCTAGGCTGGAGCTGACTGCGACGCTGGAGGCTAGGCTGGAGCTGACTGCGACACTGGCGGCTAGGCTGGAGCTGACTGCAACACTGGAGGCTAGGCTGGAGCTGACTGCAACGCTGGAGACAAGGCTGGAGCTGACTGCGGCGCAGTGCCGAAGCTGGAACTGACTGCGGCGCTGCAGCCCGCTCCAGCGCCGTAGGCGAGGCTGGTAACACTGTCTTTGGAGGACTCACTGAACAGGCTTGAGGCAGTGTCGGACACATTTGAGAGGAAGAAAGGGAACCAAATGGCCCCCGGACTAAACACTTACACCTAGTATAAACACCGTCTGACTTAGATGCCAACAGACACAGCGAAGCCCAGCTAGAATCTAAAGGAACAGCAACAACATTATCCACCATGTGTATACTGGACTCCCTTATCTAACAGCCTACGCTTTTCTGGATGTAAATGTCATTGTGAAACTGGTGAATTGTGTCGTGTCAGGAAATTTGACTGGACGGAATTCAGTGAAACCCTGGACCGCAGTATTGTCCCCGCCCCACTCCAAACCATCACTGTAGATGAAGCTTACAACCACCTCTGAGGCGCCATCTATAAAGCCGCGCACATAGCTTTCTACGAGGCTGCAAGCCTGTCTACGTTCCATGCCTGGATGAAGAAGGTGCTGCTCTGCTACAAGTCTACAAAGCATCAGGGGACCCTTAGAAGGAAGACCATCTCATTGGGTCGCTCACTGACAACAGCTCAGCGTAAGAAATGGGAGGAGACTCTAGCGCAACTGAATTCCACCCATTCAAGCAGAAAATGCTGGAGCCTCATCCACCGCCTTAGTGCTGCACAGAAACAGCCTACCCAAAGCCGCCCAACCAAGTTGTATCCCATCTTCTAATCATTGCAACTCAAGATAAAAACACCAGGAGATTAATTACAACCAACTTAAAAAGACAAAAAAAAAACTCAGCAAGGAAAGCAACACTGAGCCTTTGAGGTGGCTGAAATTGAGGGTGTCTTGCTGGACCTGAAATGTGGAAAAGCAGCTGAATATGATAACATCTCTACAGAGTTCCTTAAACACCTGGACAACCCAAGCTCTATCCTGACTGACCAAATTTTACACAAGAACAGTACGGACAATTTACATCCCAAATAAATTAAGATTAGAAAAAGTAATTGCCGTACCAAAACCTGGTAAAGATCAAACGCTGCCAGCAAGCTACCAGCCGATGTCTTTACTCTGCGTCCCATTCAAAATCCTAGAACGCCTCATACTGCAAGGTATATAGCTCCATAGAGTTCAAGAGATCATCTGTGTGGACCAGGCTGGCTTCCGCAAGCCCCAGAGCACAGATGAGCAAGTATTGGCCCTAACCCCTTTCATTGACAATGGTTTTGAGCACAGAGTATAGACAGGAACAATTTTCCTTGACTTCACAGCTGGGTACAAAACTGTTCGGCAATACTCCTACTTAAACTCACAGAAGCACTCCTTGCCTGGGCCACAACAACAGTCAAAACCTTGTTCACCAACCAGAGCTTCAAAGCTCACCTTGGACAGAACAAGACTGCCTGGACAATTCATAAGAATGGCCCACCACGAGGGTCAGTCTTTGCCCCAATGTGATTTAATCTAAAATGATGACTTACTCTTCACCAAATCCGGTTAATGTATCTACACAGATGACAGATGTCTGGCAACTCAAGCCTCAGACTTGTATTCCCTCGATAAAGTCCTTGTGGAAGATCTTACAAAGCTGGACCAGTAATGTGCAACCTGGCACCTAAATCAAATCAAATCAACATTATTTATAAAGCACATTTAAAATTTACCACAGGGGTACCCAAAGTGCTGTACATTTGGCAAGTTAAAAGATAACACAAGAAAAACGAGAAAACACAACACAAACAGAGCACAATAAAAAATAAATGAATAAAAGCAAAGCCCAGCCAGAACAGTGCCAAGTGTATTCCACCTCAACACCAAAGCTTCTTCAGACAACTGGGTGGACTTAACCTATAGAAGGCCTAAATCCAATTTACCTGGGAGTCACTCTTAATAGAACACTATTCTTCGGTGAACACCTGAAATATACAGTAGTAAAAGTGAAGCCCAGAAACAACCTGCTAAGTAAGCTTGTTGCGCACCCCGGCACTGGACGTGTCATACTCATTTACGTAATACTGTGCCCCTGTTTGGTCAAGGTCAGCCCATGTGCACCACGTGGACACTCAACTCAAATCAACCATGCACATAATAACTGGGAGCATCCGTTCAACACTCCTCCCCTGGATCCCTGTTCTGGCCACTATTTCCTCTCATCCGCACACACCAGGCAAGTGGCATTTACTCAAGATGCTCCAAAAGGCCAAGTACTTTCTCCGTCTGCCCGTCTTTCATTTTGAAAAACAATTTAAAAGAACATCCCTCCAGCCGACTCTAACACCCAAACAGTTTGTAAACATGAATGGAAGTCCTATGAGGTCCCAAACAAACATCTGTTGTCAGACCATACCCACAGGTTCCCTGGGATCAGACTCCCAAGGAGACTGTGGGCAATGCTCAATAGATTTCGGACAGGACAAGGCCAATGCTTGTCAAGCGTTTACAGATGGTGAGTCAAGCCAAGCCCACTTTCTGATTGTGGAGCGACAGACAATATATTACATTATTGAGGCTTTTCCACACCACAGATCATGACAGGGCGGGAATTGCTTTTTAAAGGTGAGTTCCATTTGTATTGAGAAGTCGGAATTTCCAAGCCAGACGTTTCGAGGGCAACTTAAAATGTTAATGTTTCTATAATGCAAGGCTGGCTACTGACACACCAACTTGCTGCTGAGAGTGATACAAATAGTGTGTTTCAGAAGAGGCAAAAAGGAATGGGGGATCAGCTTGCAAATGCCAGTGACAGTAGATGAAGCTGAGAGGAGTTTTTCCAAGCTGAGGCTTATTAAAACGTATTTGAGGTCCTAGATGTCAAGGGAGTGTTTCTCTGGACTTGTCATCATCAGCATCAATCAAATAGTTGGACAACACATTTTTTATGATGACATAGTTGATTATTTTGCCACAAAGAAGGCTAGAAAAGTCAGGTTTTAGATTGCACTTCCCATCAGTTGTTCATGTTAATGTTAGTTGTAGATGGAGAAAAACACGGGTTGAAAAAGCTGCTGCAGGGAGCAAAAAATTCATACTATGTTAATTACCTGCTGATTCTCTATGTACAAAACTGATGTGTTATCATAACTGTAACTGTTCAGATGTTATTAGGATGACCACCAGTGGCGGTGATTGCCAGCTGCGGATTCATACCAAACTTCACAGAGTTGGAAACATTTGAGGTCCAAACCTCTGTGGCACCACCGACGCCCAAAATCCGTAGCATGTCTATACTTATTCTAGAGCTTCTTTAACTTGTTTGTAAACTTACATGGACTCTAGTTGTGTCACTATCGACACATGGACAAACTCTGGTGTTCTGTCTGTGTCTGCTTACAGCGGCAGTTGTGGCGAGGCTCTGTATCACACCATTTTCACTCAATGATAGTTTCCGCCTGGACGTGACTAATTCTTAATGCGACACCGTGGGGGGGATTAAATAATTTTTTTCAACCCAGCAGCAAAACGAAACAATCGTTACCGTGCGGACGGCCCTTCACACTCTTCTCAAGTAAGAAACATTCTTTTATCTCAACAACATTTTTCATTACATTACACAGTTGTTTAATGCACCGTTCTTTGAACATCTCTCTCCTCTAGTTTCATATCCGATTCAAGCTGTATCATTTTCATGTCAGGCTCTTCTTTCAGATTTTTCATTTTCCGCTCATGAAATTCCAAGGTAACCCTTTCATGCATGGACATTCGTTATGGTCTCTGCTGGAATATGGCGGCAGCATCTTTTCTTTCATGTTTTCCACATACCGGATGTGGAGAATGCACAGGTTCTTTCATCAGGGTATGAATAATTTCCTCTGGGAAACTAACACTGTTAGATAGAAAAACAACATAGTCTTTAGAATAAATAAATAAATATACATCCATCCATTTCCTACAGCTTATTCCCTTTGGGGTCCCGGGGGTGCTGGTGCCTATCTTAGCTACAATCGAGCGGAAGGCGGTGTACACCCTGGACAAGTTGCCATCTCATCGCATAAATAAATATATACTTAAGAATAAATTGATAAAGAGACCCAGAGTGGAATAATCTGTATTTTTGTCTCCAGTATTTTACAATGTGTGCTAAGTTCTTCACATCCACTGTCTGAACAGTCATCTTCTGGTATACCCTCCAGAGCAGTGGTTCTCAACCTTTTTTCAGTCATGTACCCCCTGTGAACATTTTTAAACGCAGCTACCATGTAATCAGAGCAAAGCATGTTTTGGTTGAAAAAAAGAGATAAATAAGCAAAATACTATTTCATCAGTTTCTGATTTATGAAATTGTATAACAGTGCAAAATATAGCTCATTTGTAGTGGTCTTTCTTGAGCTATTTGGATAAAAAGATATAAAAATAACTAAAAACTTGTTGAAAAATAAACAAGTGATTCAATTATGAATAAAGATTTCTACTCATAGAAGTAATCATCAACTTAAAGTGCCCTCTTTGGGGATTGTAATAAAGATCCATCTGGATTCATGAACTTAATTCTAAACATTTCTCCACAAAAAAACAAATCTTTAACATCAATATTTATGGAACATGTCCACAAAAAAATCTAGCTGTCAACAATGAATATTGCATTGTTGCATTTCTCAACACAGTATGAACTTACATTCATATTGCTTTGCAGTATTATTCAATAAATATATTTATAAAGGATTTTTGAATTGTTGCTGTTTTTAGAATATTTAAAATAAAATGTTCAAACATAAGGGTGTCCATATGTGCACTTGGCACCAGGACACCCTAGGCCGCAGTTCCATGATCGACTTTGTAGTTGTGTCATCGGATTTGCGGCCTCATGTTTTGGACACTCGGGTGAAGAGAGGGGCGGAGCTTTCTACCGATCACCACCTGGTGGTGAGTTGGCTGCGATGGTGGGGGAGGATGCCGGACAGACCTGGGAGGCCCAAACGCATTGTGAGGGTCTGCTGGGAACGTCTGGCAGAGTCTCCTGTCAGACAAAGTTTCAATTCCCACCTCCGGAAGAACTTTGAACATGTCACGAGGGAGGTGCTGGACATTGAGTCCGAGTGGACCATGTTCCGCACCTCTATTGTCGAGGCGGCAGATCGGAGCTGTGGCCGCAAGGTAGTTGGTGCTTGTCGGGGCGGCAATCCTAAAACCCCTTGGTGGACACCAGCGGTGAGGGATGCCGTCAAGCTGAAGAAGGAGTCCTATCGGGTCCTTTTGGCTCATAGGACTCCGGAGGCAGTGGACAGGTACCGACAGGCCAAGCGGTGTGCAGCTTCAGCGGTCGCGGAGGCAAAAATTCGGACATGGGAGAAGTTCGGGGAAGCCATGGAAAACGACTTCCGGACGGCTTCGAAGCGATTCTGGACCACCATACGCCGCCTCAGGAAGGGGAAGCAGTGCACTATCAACACCGTGTATGGTGCGGATGGTGTTCTGCTGACCTCAACTGCGGATGTTGTGGATAGGTGGAAGGAATACTTCGAAGACCTCCTCAATCCCTCCAACACGTCTTCCTATGAGGAAGCAGTGCCTGGGGAATCTGTGGTGGACTCTCCTATTTCTGGAGCTGAGGTCACCGAGGTAGTTAAAAAGCTCCTCGGTGGCAAGGCCCCAGGGGTGGACGAGATCCGCCCGGAGTTCCTTAAGGCTCTGGATGCTGTGGGGCTGTCTTGGTTGACAAGACTTTGCAGCATCGCGTGGACATCGGGGGCGGTACCTCTGGATTGGCAGACCGGGGTGGTGGTTCCTCTCTTTAAGAAGGGGGACCGGAGGGTGTGTTCCAACTATCGTGGGATCACACTCCTCAGCCTTCCCGGTAAGGTTTATTCAGGTGTACTGGAGAGGAGGCTACGTCGGATAGTGTGGTTTTCGTCCTGGTCGTGGAACTGTGGACCAGCTTTATACTCTCGGCAGGGTTCTTGAGGGTGCATGGGAGTTTGCCCAACCAGTCTACATGTGCTTTGTGGACTTGGAGAAGGCATTCGACCGTGTCCCTCGGGAAGTCCTGTGGAGAGTCCTCAGAGAGTATGGGGTATCGGACTGTCTTATTGTGGCGGTCCGTTCCCTGTACGATCAGTGCCAGAGCTTGGTCCGCATTGCCGGCAGTAAGTCGAACACATTTCCAGTGAGGGTTGGACTCCGCCAAGGCTGTCCTTTGTCACCGATTCTGTTCATAACTTTTATGGACAGAATTTCTAGGCGCAGTCAAGGCGTTGAGGGGTTCCGGTTTGGTAACCGCAGGATTAGGTCTCTGCTTTTTGCAGATGATGTGGTCCTGATGGCTTCATCTGACCGGGATCTTCAGCTCTCGCTGGATCGGTTCGCAGCCGAGTGTGAAGCGACCGGAATGAGAATCAGCACCTCCAAGTCCGAGTCCATGGAATGCCATCTCCGGGTTGGGGAGGAGACCCTGCCCCAAGTGGAGGAGTTCAAATACCTAGGAGTCTTGTTCACGAGTGAGGGAAGAGTGGATCGTGAGATCGACAGGCGGATCGGTGCGGCGTCTTCAGTAATGCGGACGTTGTACCGATCCGTTGTGGTGAAGAAGGAGCTGAGCCGGAAGGCAAAGCTCTCAATTTACCGGTCGATCTACGTTCCCATCCTCACCTATGGTCATGAGCTTTGGGTCATGACCGAAAGGACAAGATCACGGGTACAAGCGGCCGAAATTAGTTTCCTCCGCCGTGTGGCGGGTCTCTCCCTTAGAGATAGGGTGAGAAGCTCTGCCATCCGGGAGGAACTCAAAATAAAGCCGCTGCTCCTTCACATCAAGAGGAGCCAGATGAGGTGGTTCGGGCATCTGGTCAGGATGCCACCCGAACGCCTCCCTAGGGAGGTGTTTAGGGCACGTCCAACCGGTAGGAGGCCACGGGGAAGACCCAGGACACGTTGGGAAGACTATTTCTCCAGGCTGGCCTGGGAACGCCTCGGGATCCCCCGGGAAGAGCTAGACGAAGTGGCTGGGGAGAGGAAAGTCTGGGTTTCCCTGCCTAGGCTGCTGCCCCCGCGACCCGACCTCGGATAAGCGGAAGATGATGGATGGATGGATGGATAAAATAAAATCTCACATACCCCTTGGCTTACCTTCAAGTACCCCCAGGGGTATGCTTACCCCCATTTGAGAACCACTGCTCCAGGGGTTGCAGGTTCCGATTCAACAAGTCTACCATTGTCCCAAAACTATATGAGATCTTTGCTATATTCAAGCAGTTCAAAATAGATATGTATTAGCTGCATGTGCTGTATCACTCTAGTGGTTGAAGTCACTGCAAATTGCAACCCAAGCACTCCTCGTCTAATGTTGAATAGCAGCAGTATGACCTTCTGTCAAGATCCGTGGTCCTGATCATGTTTTTGTGCTATTTCTGTTTATTTGGACTCCCTTTGTTGTCTGTGCACCTTGTGAGTTAGTTTCGCCACCATGGTTACTTGATTTTCACCTGCCGTGCACGCACACCTGTTACTCATCAGAGACTCTATTTAAGCCTATCTTTGTTCTCACTCGTTCTGCCTTCATTGCGTTTGCTGCATGCAACCCGTTTCACGTGAGTTTTCTGCCTAGTCTCGAGTTTTTGCCAGTGTTTTGACCACGTTAGTCTTGTTAGTTTTCTGTGCTAAGTGTTTAGCCTTTGCTTCTACGTGCGACCGGCACGCATACGCTTTTTTTTTGTGGTATGAGTTTTATGAGTTACTGTAAATAAATCATTTCCTACCACACGTCTTGGTCCGAAGCCGTCCGTTCTACATTCCGGGAGAACAACTCCGCATAAAGATGCGACCCCCACGTGACACCTTCACTTTCAACAACAGCACCATTTCCCACAATTTGTGTGAGTAGATTTTTTTCATACTCGTTTCTGTTTTTTGAGCGTGTTATTTTAGCTTCAGCCAGTGTTTGGTGTCAACATTCCCTCCGCAAATCAGTCCTCAATTACATTCCAGGTTTTTTGAGCACCTTTGTGCTAACAGGCTGTGCTCTCAATTGAGTTAATGAGGCTTGGACGAAACTGGGGCTACATTGGCGACATGCTGATGAACAAACATAGTCACACCCTCAACTTCTGGCGCCCGTGCACCATTTGCTCAAATGTGTGTTTTATGCACGTTTCTCCTATTTGTATTCTCTCATTCCAGCCTGCGGACACGTAAGTAAAGCAAACATCTGGAATGAAGGCAGACTCATTACTAATAAGGCGGACTTTGCCATGACACCTTTTTCTCGGTTGTGTGAAAATCATGGAACATGAAGTTTTATTAACACTTGTGAATGTCATTGAAATCCATATTTAAGTTAACACATTAAATTTGAAAAGACTGTGCCAATCCAGGTAGAGCTTGTCATATGAACGTGTGTTGCAAAGGTGATGTCGTGTGTGTATACACACTACAACAGCTTCTTCTTCCGGGCTCGATGTGAATAATAATCCATAAATTAAACTTAGTTTAACCAAATATAACCATCCTAATGGTAATAGTGATGTTAACAGTTCTTTTTAGGACATATGTGCATCAGAGGCGCTTGCATTGACAACTGTGTGTGTACGCAAATTGGAGGATGACAGCTGAGAGTTTTTTCTGAAGCACATGGGAGATAAGGTCCTTAAAAAAAGTTTTGTCTGCTTTCTACAATGTATTTAGCTAGTCTACAATGTATTTAGCTAGTCTACTCAAGAGCACATTGCACACGAAGCAGCTACGAAAGACTATAGCGACAGTCACAGGTTTCAGGTTTCTGCAAACATATTGTATCCATCCATTTTCTGCCGCTTATTCCCGTTCGGGGTCGCGGGGGGCGCTGGCGCCTATCTCAGCTACAATCGGGCGGAAGGCGGGGTACACCCTGGACAAGTCGCCACCTCATCGCAGGGCCAACACAGATAGACAGACAACATTCACACTCACATTCACACACTAGGGCCAATTTTAGTGTTGACAATCAACCTATCCCCAGGTGCATGTCTTTGGAAGTGGGAGGAAGCCGGAGTACCCGGAGGGAACCCACGCATTCACGGGGAGAACATGCAAACTCCACACAGAAAGATCCCGAGCCTGGATTTGAACCCAGGACTGCAGGACCTTCGTATTGTGAGGCAGACGCACTAACCCCTCTGCCACCGTGAAGGCCCATATTGTAATCATACAAAAAATACATTGAACACTGTTTATTAAACAAATATCAATACTTATTTACGTTATTTGTTTTTTCAAATTATTTATCATGATAAGACTAAATGCCCTGAGCACAAGTCCCTGGAACATTTAGTGCACCGCTACTTTTTAAGAGTTTTTCCGTATATTTTTTGGGCCCGTACTGAGGACTGAGAATTCAAAGCGGGCTTCTTGCCTTCGTCAGAAAAATGTAATGACTGCAGATTTTTTACTTATACGTTCATATTAGGAGTGTCGTGGGTAACTTTGATGGAGGAGAAGTAACATGCAGACTGTTTGTCTCTTTTCATGCTTCATGAATCAGTTCAACAGGGGAGAGCGCCACAAGTTTTTTGGTCTCCTCAACATGCCTATTTATTTCTTCTCTCCTCATCCAGCCGCTTTAATCTACCCCTCCTCTCATTCTCAGTCACTCTGCCTATCGTTTGCCTCAGCCTCAGCAGCTGTCACATCCTGCTCACTGCCGACAGATCTGTCTGATTCAAGTCCATTTGTGAAAATAAATTAGCCTTTAAGCTCCTCAGCTGCTGAATTTCATTGATCTTCATTGGCTCCATGTAATTCCTTATTTTCCAGCTTATTCCTCAAACTCAATTTCCGCCGTTGCGTCACTGCATTAATCTTTGTCATCATTTGTCATCACCCTATTTTGTGACTCCCACGATGTACAAATCGAGCAAAACCCAACGCTGGCTTGGATACATACAGCCTGTCCCTGGTGCACATACGGCTCCTTTAACACTCCAAGGCATTCTCAATTGTGATGTTCACAGGGGGAAGCGCTAACATGTAACATGTGTGCTCCCTGTAGCCCTTACATAATTCTGTAGTTATATAACCTATTACAAAACATTAATTTATTGTCTTTTCATCGATTTTCCTAATCATTGAACTGTGCTATTTATTTGATCAGACCAGCTCCTATTACCCTGTTTATGAGGTGGAAATAACATGATTAATTGATGTCATTGAATTTTTCCAAGGTCACATTCTTGCCTTGGCTTTATCACACAGTATCCCAAGAATTAAAAACACAGACGTCATGGCCTTGGTATTTTTTTTAAGTGACAACAAGAAAATGATTTGACTGACTGCAAATGTACTTTGGACATTGTGTGCGCTGTACATAACCGTGCGGTAGATTATCTTCTCTCTGTATATGATCGTTAGTCATTCGCAGCTGGTTGCAACTCTGGATGCTGACACACAACAGAGAGAGAGAGCTAATAATATGTCTATCAGGGCTCCTCAGCAAAATGGCCCAAAGTGTGACGACCGGGTCGCATGGTGATGCAGGGTTTGTTCTCCCAAGATGCAGACGGACTTCGGACACAGCGTGCAGGTAGAAAAGTATTTATTTAAGAAATAAATCAGACTGGAACGAAACAAAAACGTGCTCATAGCATGGAAGGCAAAAACCAAAGGGGCTAGCATGGAAGCTAGTAACAAACAGAGCCTAGTGTGGAAACTAGTATACAGGTAGCAGGAATCAAAAGTGGTCAAATTTATCATTACTCTGCACTTTAAGATGTTTTTGCAAAAATTTCTGCTTTTTCTTTATTTTCTACCACACACTGTGTCCCATCTTTCATCACATTTTTTTTACATTCACTTCTGATCCCTGACATGTTTTTGATCATTTCCCACACTTGGCCTAAAAGAGTAGTTCTATTTAGTGATTCACAAAATGTTCTCCAATAGTGTTTCCTTGTTTTTTATTGCCTCTGTGCACGCATGTGTCTACCACGACACTATCTTCCTTCTTTTCCTTATTCTACTCCTTGGTATGCTTTGTTTGGCTGATTCCCCTATGCATTTTGTAATATCTGTATTTAGTTGTTCAATATTTTGAATTATATCCACTTCCTTCAATGCCATGTCTGTAATTTCCCTAAAATGTCCCCAGTCACCGTGACTATACTTCCATCTTCCTTCTTTCTTAGTGCTTTCTGTGAAGTGGTCACTTCCTATAGTTCTGTCTTTATTTACTTCCCACTCCACCTTTCCCACTAACCCTTGTGACATTAGTGTTAAATCTATTGCCGTTTCTTTACCCGTAACTACATCTAACCTTGTTCCCGACCCATCTTTCACACACACCAGTTCTTTTTCCTCCAAAAATGCTTCCAATGTTGCCCCATTCCAGTCATCCCTCCCACCCCACATTGTGCTATGTGCATTAAAGTCAGCACACCAAATGATGTTGCCACTCCAGTGCTCGACTATTGTTTCTAGTTGATGAATTTTTAATTTCTTGCATGGATTATGGAAGTTTAGCACTTTGTACCTTTTTTTATTATTTCATACTTCTACCCTGACTATTCATTGTTCTTGTGTTACTTTTAATATTATATAATGCATGTCTTTTTTAATAAATATGGCACATCCTCCTCCTTGCCCATCATCCCTATCTTTACGTATTGTTATACATTATTTTATTATAAAGTTCAATTTTGGCTTCAGCCATGTTTCTTGAATACATAGTATAATAATAATAATAATAATAATACATTTTACTTAAAAGGCGCCTTTCTGGGCACTCAAGGACAGCGTACAAAATCCATCCATCCATTTTCTATCGCTTATTCCCTTTTGGAGTGGCGGGGGGCGCTGGCGCCTATCTCAGCTACAATCGGGCGGAAGGCGGCGTACACCCTGGACAAGTCGCCACCTCATCGCAGGGTCAACACTGATAGACAGACAACATTCACACTCACATTCACACACTAGGGCCAATTTAGTGTTGCCAATCAACCTATCCCCAGGTGCATGTCTTTGGAAGTGGGAGGAAGCCGGAGTACCCGGAGGGAACCCACGCATTCACGGGGAGAACATGCAAACACCACACAGAAAGATCCCGAGCCTGGGATTGAACCCAGGACTGCAGGACCTTCGTATTGTGAGACAGACGCACAAACCCCTCTTTCACAGTACAAAATCAATCCAATAAAATCAAATTCGATAAAAACAACAAAAACAACAACAACAAAGATAGATACGATAAGATGATTACAGTAAATAAGCAGTCAGAAAAAGGTGTGTTTTGAGTCTTGGTTTGAAGAGGGATATTGAGTCTAAGTTAAAAAGGTCTGGTGGTAGAGAGTTCCAACGATGTGGGGCAGAGCGGCTGAAAGCTCAGGCACCCATGGTGGACAGTTTAAATAATGGGACGGTCAGATGGCTGGATGAAGGAGATCTTAGGGAACGTGAGGGCGTGGCGACATGGAGCAGATCGGAGAGATATGACGGAGAGAGTTTATGGATGGCTTTGAAAGTGAGGAGAATTATTTTAAAGTGGATACGATGTTTGATTGGTAGCCAGTGGAGTTGCTGCAGAACAGGGGTGATGTGCTGAATTGAAGGAGTTCTGGTGATTATCCGGGCTGCAGAGTTCTGGAAAAGCTGAAGTTTGTGAAGAGACTTGTGAGGGAGACCAAACAGGAGAGAGTTGCAGTAGCCCAGGTGAGAGGTGACCAGGCTATGGACTAGTATGGCAGTAGTATGTGGGGTAAGGGATGGGCGAAGTCGATTAATGTTTCGTAGATGAAAGTAAGCAGACCGGGTAATGTTGTTTACGTGGGCTTGAATGAAGAGTGTGCTGTCGAGGATGACATGTGGTTTAGTTTTCATCTTATTAATAAATCCCTTTAATTCCTGTCAGTTTGCTATTAAAGTTCTGGCATTCCACTAAACAATGAACACGGGGTTCGATTGTGGTAACATGACTCCGTCTACTCTCTGTAGTTCATCTTGCACCTGTTCCCAAGATAGTTCTTTTACATTTAAAACCTTTACTGCTGCTCTGACGATTATTTTGATCTTCTCAGTCTTATTTCTTGCCTGTTCTGCACAGTTTATTACGTATGTCAGAAACACAACTAGTTTGTCCATGGAAGTTCCTGTATTTGCTGCCTCTTGTTTTTTATCACTTGAACTATTCTCACTTATGACTTGTTCTCTACTTTTTTGATGTCTCGGTTAGTAGAGGGCCATGCCAGCAACTTGAGGATTCCCGGTTCGATCCTCGCTTCTAACAACCTAGCCACTGCCGTTGTGTCCTTGGGCAAAACACTTTACCCATCTGCTCCCAGTGCCACCCACACCGGTTTAAATGTAACTTAGATATTGGGTTTCACTATGTAAAGCGCTTTTAGTCACTAGAGAAAAGCGCTATATAAATATAATTCACTTCACTTCACTACTTTAACTGCCTCTAGGTATGTAATGTTTCTTTCTACTCTGATTTGCTGTACTTCCGTTGCCTGTTTCCTTATGACATAGCCCCTTTATGCTGCTGTGTGATTCCTGCCACAGTTACAACACTTGACCTGTTCATTGTCTCCACATTGTCCATATTAATGCTCCCCTACACAACTTCCACATCTCATCTTAGCATGACACTCACTAGCTATGTGCCCATAGCGTTGGCACTTGAAACAGTGTGTGGGGGCGGGACGTAAGCTCTAACGTATAAGCTTAAAAACACTCATGATTTTTTCCGAGACGACTTCCTCGATAAACTGCACGAGCACAGATTCGCTCTCCGTCTTTTCCCTGTTTCTACATGCCATTATTCTCTTCATCAATGTGACAGTTTCCCCTTTTTTTCTCTTTTCATCCATCCATCCATCCATCTTCTTCCACTTATTCGAAGTCGGGTCGCAGGGACAGCAGCCTAATCAGGGAAGCCCAGACTTTCCTCTTCCCAGCCACTTCGTCCAGCTCCTCCCGGGGTATCCCGAGGCGTTCACAGGCCAGCCGGGAGAGATAGTCTTCCCAACGTGTCCTGGGTCTTCCCTGTGGCCTCCTACCGGTCGGACGTGCCCGAAACACCTCCCCAGGGAGGTGTTCGGGTGGCATTCTGACCAGATGCCCGAACCACCTCATCTGGCTCTTCTCGATGTGGAGGAACAGCGGCTTTACTTTGAGCTCCTCCCGGATGACAGAGCTTCTCACCCTATCTCTAAGGGAGAGCCCAGCCACCCAGCGAAGGAAACTCATTTCGGCTGCTTGTACCCGTGATCTTGTCCTTTCGGTCATAACCCAGAGCTCATGACCAAAGGTGAGGATGGGAACGTAGATCGACCGGTAAATTGAGAGCTTTGCTTTCCGGCTCAGCTCCTTCTTCACCACAACGGATCGATACAGCGTCCGCATTACTCAAGACGCCGCACCGATCCGCCTGTCGATCTCACTATCCACTCTTCCCCCACTCGTGAAAAAGACTCCAAGGTACTTGAACTCCTCCACTTGGGGCAATATCTCCTCCCCAACCCGGAGATGGCACTCCACCCTTTTCCGGGGGTGAACCATGGACCCGGACTTGGAGGTGCTGATTCTCATCCCAGTGGCTTCACACTCGGCTGCGAACCAATCCAGTGAGAGCTGAAGATCTTGGCCAGATGAAGCCATCAGGACCACATCATCTGCTAATAGCAGAGACCTAATCCTGCAGCCACCAAACCAGATACCCTCAACGCCCTGACGGTACCTAGAAATTCTGTCCATAAAAGTTATGAACAGAATCGGTGACAAAGGACAGCCTTGGCGGAGTCCAACCCTCACTGGAAACGTGTCCGACCTACTGCCAGCAATCCGGACCAAGCTCTGACACTGATCATACAGGGAGCGGACCGCCACAATAAGACAGTCCGTAACCCCATACTCTCTGAGAACTCCCCACAGGACTTCCCGGGGTACATGGTTGAATGCCTTCTCCAAGTCCACAAAGCACATGTAGACTGGTTGGGCAAACTCCCATGCACCCTCAAGGACCCTGCCGGAGTATAGAGCTGGTCCACAGTTCCACGACCAGGACAAAAACCACACTGTTCCTGCTGAATCTAAGGTACTATCTGGCATAGCCTTCTCTCCAGTACACCTGAATAGACCCTACTGGGAAGGCTGAGGAGTGTGATCCCACGATAGTTGGAATACACCCTACGGTTCCCCTTCTTAAAGAGAGGAACCACCACCCTGTTCTGCCAATCCAGAGGTACTGCCCAGATGTACACGGCGATGAGGTTGGACCGGACGACTATGGCGGAGGAGCGCGAAGTTGGATGGAACACCGAGGAGTCTGAAGAAGACGTCAAAGGTTTTTAGAACTCTGGGGCTAGGTGGTCTGCTGAGCCACCAAGGACTGAAAGAGTGCTAGGTGATCCTGCCCTGTTTAACATGTTCCAAGACTTTTTAATTGGACAGCAACGTAGGGAAGCTTTTTTAGTCCGCGAACTCCAGGAGTTAAAAAACTGTCTGTACAAAGCCTAGCCTGGATTACCCACTCACTAACCAAAATGCTAACCGTCCTAATAATAGTCGTTGTGAGCAGTCGCCCAAACCCAGAACTCGCCCACATCCAACTTCTCGTCCTCAAGCGTCGCCGTCCAGAGATGCCTTGCCACCTGACCATCATCTCCGAAAAGGCCCAAAGATGTTCCCTTTCCAGCAGGGTGAGGACATTGAAAACTTTCTTGTCCGCTTGAGCGCATCGCTCGCACCTTGGGCTAGCCTCAGTCTGATCTGGCCTGCAGACTTGTTCCACTCTTGACCAGCAAAGCCCTGGATGCCTATTCTGCGTTGGAGGAAGATGCTTCCAACGTCTACGCTGACCTTAAAGAAGCCCTCCTTGCTAAGTTTGATATCTCTCCCGAGACTTATAGGCTCCAGTTCCGGTCAACCTACATTCCCCCTGGTGAATCTCCCAAGGAGACTTACAACAGACTCAAAGGTCTCTACCGAAAATGGATCAAGCCAGAGCAGCGTTCCAAAGAAGACATCGCAGAGCTTTTCATTCTGGAGCAAATCCTTCGCATGCTGCCCAACGAAATGAAGGTTTGGGTCAAGGAACACGAGCCAGAAGACGGACTTACTGCTGCTAAACTTGCAGGCCAGTACTTGAATGCTCGTAAAGGACTCCGAATGCCAAGGCAGCAGAACAACCGTGTAGCAGCCCAAGGTGCAGCCAACCTGTCAAACCAAAGAGGTGTGCAGAAAGCAGGTGGTTACAGCACCTCAGGAGACAACAGACGTTTCCCAAGACAGAGTCCAGTGAAGGATCTCATCTGCTACCACTGCCGACAGCCAGGGCATCGAGCCCCAGTCTGCCCGTTGAAAGGTCCCAAGCTGTCCAGCTTCTGTCAGGTACCCCATCCCTCTGTCCCAGCTTCAGTCATGGCACCTGCTCTTGCACCCAATCCTGAACCTGAGGCCAAACCCAGCATGATGGCAGCTTGTGTTAATGGCCGTCCAATGCAAGCACTGTTGGACAAAGGAAAGGCATCCCAAGTGTACCACATCAACTTTCTGAAGGAACGGAAGGAGAGGAAATCCTCTGTGGAAGGAAAGTATGTCCAGGCCAGTCAAGTACCCACTGAAAGGAAGGATTTGCAAGAGGAAAAGGTGATGCTGGCACGGGAAGTGGAAATGGAGGATGATGTGGAGGAGACAGATCTGTCCATGCTCACTACACCACAGAAACCTGATGTAAGTCACTTGTCTGCACAATCTGCCCTTAAACTCTTGCAAGTGTGTGAAGAATTCCCAGTATTGTTCAGTGGAAAGCCAGGAAGGACTCCACTAATTGAACATGTCATTCACTTAAAAACCCCAACACCTATCCGACAGCCCCACAGCATCCAGAGCCTTAAGGAACTCCGGGCGGGTCTCATCCACCCCTGGGGCCTTCCCACCGAGGACCTTTTTAACTACTTCGGCAACCTTAGCCTCAGAAATAGGAGACCCCACCACAGATTCCCCAGGCACTGCTTCCTCATAGGAAGACATGCTGGTAGGATTGAGGAGGTCTTCGAAGTATTCCCTCCACCGACCCACAACATCCGCAGTCGAGGTCAGCAGAACACCATCCCCACCATACACGGTGTGGACACTGCACTGCTTCCCTTTCCTGAGGCCTGCCTCCGGAGTCCTATGAGCCAAAAGAGCCCGATAGGACACTTTCTTTAGCTTGACGGCATCCCTCACCGCTGGTGGACCGGGTTCTAGGATTACTGCCACAAGAGGCACCAACCACCTTGCGGCCACAGCTCCAATCGGCCGCCTCGACAATAGAGGTACGGAACATCGTCCACTCGGACTCAAAGTCCAGCGCCTCCCTCATGACATATTCAAAATTCTTCCGTAGGTGGGAATTGAAGATCTCTCTGACAGGAGACTCTGCCAGGCGTTCCCAGCAAACCCTCACAAAGCGTTTGGGCCTGCCAGGTCTGTCCGGCATCCTCCCCCACCATCGCAGCCAACTCACCACCAGGTGGTAATCGGTAGAAAGCTTCGCCCCTCTCTTCACCCGAGTGTCCAAAACATGAGACAGCAAAATCCGATGACACAACTACAGAGTTGATCATGGAACTGCGGCCTAGGGTGTCCTGGTGCCAAGTGCACATATGGACACCCTTATGTTTGAACATGGTGTTTGATATGGACAATCTGTGACAAGCACAAAAGTCCAATAACAAAACACCACTCGGGTTCAGATCCGGGCAGCCATTCTTCCCAATCACGCCTCTCCAGGTTTCACTTTCACTGCCAACATTAGTGTTGAAGTCCCCCAGTAGAACGAGGGAATCACCCGGGGGGAGAATGTCGAGTACTCCCTCGAGTAAATCCAAAAAGGATGGTTACACTGATCTGTTGCCTGGCACGTAAGCGCAAACAACAGTCAGGACCCGTCCCCTCCACCCGAAGGCGGAGGGAAGCTACCCTCTCGTCCACTGGGTTGAACTCCAACGTGCAGGCTTTGAGCCGGGGGGAAACGAGAATTGCCACCCCAGCCCGTCGCCTCTCACTGCCGGCAACGCAAGAGTGGAAGAGAGTCCATCCCTTTTCGAGAGAAGTGGTTCCAGAGCCCTTGATGTGCATTGAAGTGAGTCTGACTATATCTAGCCAGAACTTCTCCACTTCGTGCACTAGCTCAGGGTCCTTCCCCCCCCAGTGAGGTGATGTTCTACGTCCCAAGAGCTAGCTTATGTAGATGAGGATCGGACCGCCAATGCCCTGCCTTTCGGCTGCCGCCCAGCTCACACTGTGCCCGACCTCTATGGCCCCTGCTATGGGTGGTGAGCCCAATGGAGGGGTAACCCACGTTGCCTCTTTGGGCTGTGCCCGGCCGGGCCCCATGGGTACAGGCCCGGCCACCAGGCACTCGCGATCGTGCCCCACCTCCGGGCCTGGCTCCAGAGAGGGGCCCCGGTGACCCGCGTCCGGGTGTGGAAAATCTGGGTCCTTTGTTTGTGTTCTTCATAGAAGTCTTCGAGCTGCTCTTTGTCTGATCCCTCACCTAGGACCAGTTTGCCTTGGGAGACCCTACCAGGGGGCATAGAAGTCCCCGGACAACATAGCTACTAGGATAATTGGGACAGGCAAACTCCTCTACCACGTTAAGGTGGCAGCTCAAAGAGGAGTTTCTCTTTCTTTTTTTCTCTTTCTCTTTTTATTTTCAAATCATCTAAATTTTCACCTCTTGGGATTCCTGTCAAGACTCCTCTGGCCCACTTTCATTCTCCCACTTCGATTTTTTCCTTTATTATCTTGTTGCACAGCTTTTGCAACCGCATTGCTTTGTTATGATGCTCTCCATTTTACACTTGATCAAAAGCAGTCTGTCCCTAAGCACCTTCGCAATCTCCACCTCTCCAATGTGCTTTTTTAACCCCTTAACCAGTGTCATCAAACTCATATCATTCATGTCTTGATCTGATTTTAATGATCTTGCAGTTATCTACCATAATATTTTTCCCTTGTTTCTATTTCTTCATCATCTTCATGCACTCTTTTTGAACTCGACTTTCCTTAATGCCCTCCTTTCACCTTCTTTCCTCTCTCCCCTCAAGTCCTATCCATGTCCATACCTTCCTCACACATTCCGTCACTATCCCTTACCATCTCGATCCAGTCACAAATCAGTTTGTGCTCAACCACCAAAAAGATTCAGACACTCTCACTGTCAGCCACCGCTCCTTGGTTCACTTCCACTTCCGATCCTCCTCCAACGCTCTCTCGTGATCCCGACCCTCCATGTCAAACTAGTGTCCGGAGTGGTGATCCGCTTCACAATGAACTGTCAGTGCATTTAATTCATCTTACCTCACTGAATACCACTGATTTTCACGCAATTTTTTGTTATACGTGTAGCTATGATAAAGGACACATGTTTTGGCATGTTTTATTTTTCATAGTTTGCTTAACAGTAATAGAAAATTCTTATATGCTACTTGTATAAGTGACCAGACGTCCGAGATCAAAACTGGGAAAATAATCCCAGAGAAGGAGGAAAAAAACGCTCAGCTACTTTTAAGTTGAAGAAACAATATGATTAGGTTATAAATACATGCGTATAGCCTACATAAACAATGTATAAATGCATAAGATATCTATATGTCTTAGGGACCTATAAACTGTATCTCTGTTGCTGCAGCAGCAGAGAGTTTATTCTGTCTTGACACTTTGTATTGATATTTTGTATAACATTCTTCCTTTAAATGATAATGTTTACAGTGATTGTTTTAAATGTATTTTTATGTATGTCGCTTTGGAAAAAAGCGTCTGCCAAATACTTAAACATAAACATATATAAACACCTGAAAGTCTTTATATCAGCTAAATCCACCAATCTGTTTCACTGGATTCAGAAAAAAAACAAATTCTGTCCTACCCAACAATGTTAGTATCTGAATATTGTTACTTGAAGACTCATTCCTGGTTACGAGTATACTGTTAAGTAAGTATTGTCTTGTACTTTGCCTAAAATAAGAATGCATCATAATCAGTGGCGGCCAGTGTTGGGACTAACGCGTAACCAAAGTAACGTGCTACTGTAACGCCATAAGTTTTGGCAGTAACTAGTAGTCTAACGCGTTATTTTTTATATTCAGTAACTCAGTTACCGTTACTACATGATGCCTTAGTGCATTATTTTAAGTAATTTTTTATGTAGTATCGACTAGAAACATAAGATCTGAGTGTGTTTTATTGGAGAGTTGCAGTGTAGCGTCGTCCTTCTAAATGTTCTTGTGTCACAATGGGGACAAGAGAAAGTGGCACGCTCTGTGTGTCTGGGTGTGGGTGTGGGGAGGGGAGGGGGTGGGTGTCTGTGTTTAATAACAAGACATCATCCCGGAGCCGAAGCCAAGTTTCTTAACATGGAGATTTACTCACTACTTTTCTTTTGTCGAGCACAAAGACAAGAACATTTTAGTTAAATGTAAGTTGTGTCTTGGACCAAAGACCCAATCTTCTTTCCAAAACAGCAATTCAAATTTGCTGAAACAGCTACAAAAGCAACATGCTTCGACGGAGCTAGTAAAGAGAGACACACTTCACCTCCAACAGGGGCTGGATTTTAACGGAGGGACTACTAGCCAGGACAACATTGATAAGGCCATTGCAATGTAAGTGCTAGAAGACATGCAGACTATTTCTACAGCTTTCAGGCAGCTAATTAGCACGTTAGCAGGCGTAAAACGCCAAATGGCACGAAGTTCCTGGACACAGTGGACAATGAGCACATGAACATAGAAAGCAAGCCAAAGAAGACACTCCAAACTCTGCCTCTGCTCATCAATCATCACTGAAAGTACACACACTCTGTCAATTCTCTTATATACTCTTTCATTCTAGATTTCTAGAGCAGGGGTGTCAAACTCAAATACAGAGTGGGCCAAATTTCTAAACTGAACAAAGCCGCGGGCCAAAGTTGAACAACTTAACCTTTTAATAGGGACCCAAACAAGTTTTGCATTGAATATTGAACAAGCAAGGCTTATATAACTTTATAATGACATGCAAAATCGAGATTTCTTGGTAGCGGGGGTGTATATTGTAGTGTCCCGGAAGAGTTAGTGCTGCAAGGGGTTCTGGGTATTTGTTCTGTTGTGTTGATGTTGTGTTACAGTGCGGATGTTCTCCCGAAATGTGTTTGTCATTCTTGTTTGGTGTGGGTTCACAGTGTGGTGCATATTTGTAACAGTGTTAAAGTTGTTTATAAGGCCACCCTCAGTGTGACCTGTATGGCTGTTGACCAAGTATGCATTGCATTCACTTGTGTGTGTGTGTAGAATCCGCATATATTACATGACTGGGCCGGCACGCTGATTGTATGGCGGAAAAGCGGACATGACAACAGGTTGTAGAGGACGCTAAAAGTAGTACCTTTAAGGCACGCCGCCAATATTGTTGTCCGAGTGGAAATCGGGAGAAATTCGGGAGAATAGTTCCCCCGGTAGATTTTCGGGGGGGGGACACTGAAATTCAAGAGTCTCCTGGGAAAATCGTGAGGGTTGGCAAGTATTAGAATTAGCGGTGAATGCACCGCCGCTGTATAATACCGGCGGGCCAGCTCTAATGTTAATGTAATTTTGTCTCAAGGGCCAAAATAAATTACATGGCGGGCCAGATATGGCCCGCGGACCAGAGTTTGGCACCCATGTTCTAGAGTGTTTCATTATCACATCACTCTAAATGTATATACTATAAAATTCACATACATAAAGAGGGATCCTAGTGGGTCGGGCCAGTCTTTCATTTTCTCAGAACTAAAAAAGTGGGGAAATGCATAGAGTGTTCTGGGTTTCAGTACAGTGTAGATCTCCTGAGGACATGATTTCATTTCAGAATTCCTTGAGAGAAAAAAATGCCTGGTTGGGTTAACAGCTATGTTGCGACATGTTGTTATTCTGCTGTTTGTTACTTATGTATGTTGTGTTGCAGCTATTTGAAATAGTTTTGTCATTTTTTTCTTTCCTGAACTAAATTGACCCTTTGAACATATCTTTGATTTTGTGTGTTGTATGTAGACCACATGGCTTAACAGAGCTCAGTGATGCAAATGTATATCGAGTTGATCAACAGATTGTATTATTCTCCAGTCCAGTAACAATACTGAAATGAAGGTTAAAGGGCATCAATGGGAGTTTTAAAACAAAAACAGAAGATAAAAAGAAGTAACTAAATAATTATTTTTCACATTATTGCCTTACTTTTTGGTGTGAGTAACTGAGTTAGTAACTGAGTTACTTTTGAAATAAATAAACTAGCATATCCCTGCTGTGTTGGCAGAAATAACAGCGCATGTCTCCCTCAGCGTGCCTGATCCAGGTAAATTGATTTAGCCCCTGCTTGTCAAAGCCACTGTCTGTGTGTTTTTGAGAAGAGCTGGAAAGAGGAATAAAAAATGTTTCAATCAACTACACGTTGGCTTTGCATTGTTATGATCCTAATTGGAAACGGATTAAAGTACCCTCGCCTCGCTGACTCATCCTGTCCCGCATTCTGACCCTCGCTATCACCAGTCCCTTGTGAACTACTTTCAGACCTGACAAAAATTTCAACATGTTGTCACCACCATGAATTATTAAATGTTAACTGCTCTGTTTCACCTGGACTCTTGACTTTCCTCCTTGCGAGATCACTGATTTTCCCACCATATCTGCAACGCTTAAAGGGGAACATTATCACCACACCTATGTAAGCGTCAATATATACCTTGATGTTGCAGAAAAAAGACCATATATTTTTTTAACCGATTTCCGAACTCTAAATGGGAGAATTTTGGCAAATTTAACGCCTCTCTGTTTATCGGTCTTGTAGCGATGATGTCAGAACGTGACGTCACCGAGGTAATACAGCAGCCATTTTCACATTACAAACACGGGGTCACGGCTCTGTTATTTTCCGTTTTTTTGACTATTTTTTGGAACCTTGGATACATCATGCCTCGTCGGTGTGTTGTCGGAGGGTGTAACAACACTAACAGGGAGGGATTCAAGTTGCAACACTGGCAAGAAATCTGCCGCCAGACCCCATTGAATGTGGCGGATTTTCTGCACGTTTTACCGGCGGTGCTACAACAGACATGGCACAGAGATGTATGGATAACCTGCAGATGTATTTGCAACGATAAAGTCAACGAAATCACAAAGGTGAGTTTTGTTGATGTTCTTGACTTATGTGCTAATCAGACATATTTGGTCGCGGCGTGACTGCCAGCTAATCGATGCTAACATGCGACGCTAATCGATGCTAACATGCTATTTACACTAGCTGTATGTACATTTGAAACTAGATACCCACATTTAATGCAAAACAAACACTTACCAATCGACGGATTTAAGTTGCTCCAATGTCACAAGATGCGAAAGTCCTGATCGTTTGGTCTGCACATTTTACCGGCGATGCTAATAAGGCAGCCATGCCATGGGCCACTTCATTAGGTACACCCATGCTATGGCTGAATAGCGTCAATAGCTATTCGCTCAACAGCTTCAATTTCTTCTTCAATTTCTTCTTCAATTTTGTTTTCGCTATCTGCCTCCATACTCCAACCATCTGTTTCAATACATGCGTAATCTGTTGAATAGTTTAAGCCGCTGAAATCCGAGTCTGAATCCGAGCTAATGTCGCTATATCTTGCTGTGCTATTTGCCATTGTTTGTTTACATTGGCAGCACTGTATGACGTCACAGGGAAATGGACAGTCGCATCGCAAATAGCGAAAATCAAGCACTTTAAAGCTTTTTTTAGGGATATTCCGGGAGATATATATTTTGAAAAAAACTGCGAAAAATAAAACAAGCCACTGGGAACTGATTTTTGTTTTTAACCCTTTTGAAATTGTGATAATGTTCCCCTTTAAAAATATTTACATTACTTTTTTGAATAAACACGACGTGCTTGTAATTCTTTCTTGGGGTAACTCCTTTGAGTTGACCTTGTACCAGTTATCTGTTCCGTCATAAAACTCTACCAGATCCTATGCAAACTTCTAATAAATTCTTCAATCACTCAATCTATTTTAATTAGTCAGAAAATGTTGGAAATGAAGCTAACACACTAACCGTGTTCACTTACCAGAGACAAAATGTTCACTAATGTTCTCCGACTGTGTACGGAGATACACTTAGTTGTTAAGCCACCTTCGGGGCAGCTAATTCTTCTGGTCAGCAGACTTGGAATTAAAAATGGGAATCAACATTTTCAAAATGTGGATGATTCCAGGGCAATTGGAATATTACATCAGGTTCCCATCGATGCTAGCAGACATCAACACTCAGTTGCTGTCCCCATTCTTTCTTCGATGATAAATGATGTAATTAGTGCAATTTTGTTATTTTTATGGCCAGACGTGTGTTTATTTCCGTACCTGACATCAGGTGAAAACCTCTGAGGAAAGCAACAGATGTGGTCAAAACTGTCAGGTATGGAAATAAACACAGGTCTGGCTATAAAAATAACAAAATCATAGTTTGTTGAAGACTTAATGAAACTCTTTGGATTATTTATGTAATTTGTGTATACAGTGGGGCAAAAAAGTATTTAGTCAGCCACCGATTGTGCAAGTTCTCCCACTTAAAATGATGACAGAGGTCTGTAATTTTCATCATAGGTACACTTCAACTGTGAGAGACAGAATGTGAAAAAAAAATCCAGGAAATCACATTTTAGGAATTTTAACCTAACCCTCCAAACACAACGATTTGAGTTTATACCAGAATGGATACATGGATGATACAGCAGAGGATTGGGAGAATGTCATGTGGTCAGATGAAACCAAAATAGAACTTTTTGGGATAAACTCAACTCGTCGTGTTTGGAGGAAGAAAGATACTGGGTTGCATCCCAAGAACACCACACCTACTGTGAAGCATGGGGGTGGAAACATCATGCTTTGGGGCTGTTTTTCTGCTAAGGGGACAGGACAATTGATCCGTGTTAAGGAAAGAATGAATGGAGCCATGTATCGTGAGATTTTGAGCCAAAACCTCCTTCCATCAGTGAGAGCTTTCAATGGTTGACCAAATACTTATTTTCCACCATAATTTACAAATAAATTCTCAAAATCCCTACAATGTGAATTCCTGGATTTTTTTTTTCACATTCTGTCTCTCACAGTTGAAGTGTACATGTGATGAAAATTACAGACCTCTGTCATCATTTTAAGTGGGAGAACTTGCACAATCGGTGGCTGACTAAATACTTTTTTGCCCCACTGTAACTCTACTGTACCATACAAGCTCAAGAATAATGTAAACGAGTTATTTAAGAATACATGTAACAGGCAGAGATTTGGTCACTATGTTAACGCGACTTGTCGGCGCATCATATTTGACCCTTGTTAAAAACAAGACTTTTTGCTACGGCAGAAACCTGATTGCCATGATACTGTTTCAGCAGTTATCGTATGCGATCTGGTCACTATGTGACCGTGTTAAAAGCAATCCCAGTTAAGGGAACATAATCATAACTAATCCATTGTATTAGCTCTCTGTGATGACTTGTCAGTAAGTCATACTTGCCAACCTGGAGAACTCCGAATTCAGGAGATTGAGGGGGGTTTATATATATATATATATATATATATATATATATATATATATATATATATATATATATATGTAGGTGTGGGAAAAATCACAAGACTACTTCGTCTCTACAGAACTGTTTCATGAGGGGTTCCCTCAATCATCTCCTGATGATTGAGGGAACCCCTCATGAAACAGTTCTGTAGAGACGAAGTAGTCTTGTGATTTTTCCCACACCTACATATTGCGCTCTACCACGGTATCGAGCACTATTCTCTGGATAATCCAATCAAGACATGTATATATATATATATATGTATATATATATATATATATATGTATATATATATATATATATATATATATATATATATATATATATATATATATATATATATAATTAGTTCATGAATGAGTATATCCGTTCGGCCACCGTGTTCAATGGAGAAGTCTGATCTACAAAATTTTCAGGCAGCATACACCTTTCCTTTCAAGCTGTCCTGGATGAACTGAAATTATTTTTTCCAATCATTTTGGGACTTGCAAGCCTACTTCTTCTTCTTACTCATCGTCGCCATGTCTCTTCTTCATTCTTCTGCTTCGTCTCTGTTATGTTTTTGGACATTACTACTTGCCGTAGTTTTGAAGCAATGCATGATGGGAATCAGGTTGATGTGTGTCAGTGTATTAACGTGCCGGCTGGAATAAACACACGCTGAGAAATAGCTCTGTGCCTGCCTACTTTATGGTTTATAGATAAACCTATGCAAAACGGAGACATATATAATAGTCTCCTTTTCAGGTGAGAGAGGATGCTAAAAGCACGCCCAATATTTTTGTCCGGGAAGAAATCGGGAGAAATTCGGGAGAATGGTTGCCCCAGGAGATTACTGAAATTCGGGATTCTCCCGGGAAAATCGGGAGGGTTGGCAAGTATGCAGAATGTACATGTAATCATGAAATATTGATTTATAATGCACTTGGACAATACCCTAGGAGAAACACTAACATGTTAAAAGTTACAGTTATGGACTCTGCACAAGATGGTTTTAATACGAGCCAAGATGGCGCTGCTGTAGTGGCTGCTGTTGGCAGGAGCTCTGTGCTCTTGTGTCATCCTTTTGTGTTTCCCTCTTGTTTTCATGTGTTATTATATTTTTTTCCCTTTTGGTCCGGGACCCTTTGGGACTGTGTGACAAGGGGTGGCACTTTCGTGACCTCTGCTGTTCTTTTTTGTGGACTTCTGAATCTGCCTCCCAGGAGCCTTTTGGCCATGGAGAACCAGCTGCTGGGTCTCTGCTACACCGGAGTCGGTTTGGAGGGACTGGAGGAGATGCGGATGAAGGGACATGGCTGCGGAACTAGCACCTAGCGCCAAGACCCCAGCGGACGATGGCGTGGAACACCGCAGAGGCCACCACGGTGTATATGTTTCTTTCATTTGTATTCATAGCTGTGTGTAGAAGTGGCTGGTTGTATCCGCTACTTTAATGTCTTTAATGTCCTTTGAGTTCTTTAATGTTTGATGTTTCCCTCTTACACACATGTAAGAGGGATGTGTACTATGGCTGCGAGCTCTTGTTGTTTTTTTCCCTAGGCCTCAGTCTGGACCCCCTCTCCAGGGCCCAGGCTTGGACCGATTTTTTTATTTTATTTTTATTTTATTTTAATCTTCTATTTTTTTCTCCCATCAGAACCCCCCCTTGTTTACCTGTATCTCATCTTTTTTGTAAGGGGCGCTGGAAGCCGGCAGACCCGTCAGCGATCCTGTTCTTTCTCCCCGTAATGTTTGTCTGATCTTGAATGGGATTGTGCTGAAAATTTTAATTTTCCTAAAGGAACTCTCCTGAAGTAATAAATAAAGTACTATCTAATCTAATCTAATCTAATCTAATCTAATCTAATAAACCACTATGGACTACAATGCTTGAAAAAAAAAATACAAAATTAAAAGGGAGGCCGGAAATGATGCATACTTCTTGTTACCGGTTTAGGTCATGCCCACTTCAGGGGTCATAAATCATTGCACCGCTAGTCCTCCCTATTTTCGAGGTACGTGGAAGCCACGCCCAATTCCTGAGGGGGTCATAAACCCCCCTCACTTCCGTTCATTAAACAATCACCCATTTCCCCCTTGGGCCCCCCTTTATAGGACCTACATATTTCTTCTCATGTGTAAAGCCTGAATCATGTCACACTTCTCCTGACTGTGCCTTCAGTGGAACTATTTAAAAAGTTGACCTGAGGCTGTGCATTCATTAAAGGTCCATGCAATGTGCCATCAGTTCTATTTTATTGTAGCTCTACAGTTGTTTTTCTTGTCCCTGCATGTCTGAGCCTCCCAGGCTGTTTGTCAGCACAGTTCTGACTTGCCCCAAAGGAAACGATGATGCAGTGCTTTGGGACGGGCACTCAATCACTGCTGCTCTCTTGCTGATGTCCATCCCTTCTATTCCCTCTTTGCAGATAATCACAGCTGCACCATGCTCCGAATTACACTGGAAGGGCAATGACCTCCGTCTGCTATATTGAAAAAGAAGCTCTTTTCCACAGCTTTGTCCTCACTGTTGTGGGGTTCTCCCTTGGCTCTGGTTATATCCCGCGTCATCGCATTATATAATAATGGTACATTAAGTAACAATGTAATACAATTTCTCCTCATTATGTAATAAGACCAAATTTTCTAATCTGCCGTATTTTGTAATAATCTTCCTCGCATTTTGTTGTAAACTTTGGATACTGCACATTTTTCTTGTAAGAAAATGTATCAATGTAGTGCATGATGTAGTGTAATAATAAGAATAATGATTGTAGTGTAGTAATAATAGAGTTATAACAATAAGTAATACAACTATCAAAGTTGATGTCTTAATTACGTGAGGAAGTCATGGAGCATTCCCGCCTTATTAGAGTTAATTTAGATTTTTTTATTTTTTTTAACCAGGGCTGTCAATCGATTAATATATTTAATCGCGATTAATCGCATTGTTGATAGTAAACTCAAAATTAACTTAAATCAATCCCAAATAGGTATGATTTGACTTCATTAATAAGTAGAGATGTCCGATGATATCGGCCTACCGATATTATCGTCCGATAAATGCTTTAAAATGTGATATCGGAAATTATCGGTATCGGTCTCAAAAAGTAAAATTAATGAGTTTTTAAAACTCTGCTGTACGTAGCGGTACACGGACTTGGGAGAAGTAAAGAGCAGTCGCGTCTCCCACACACAACACAGGAGTTGACGACTGCAGCATGAAAGGTTTACTGGCGACTCTTGATGACCTCTTCAAACTGCCGCGAGCGGAGCATGTGTTGTTACCGGTGCTGTAGCCATGGCTAACAAGCGATCTCGCTCGGTGACTAACGACACCATGTCTATGGTTTGGGATTATTCTAAAGTGTGTCCAACTGATTAAAAAAAAGACAATTTACAATGCAACGAGGAACCATAACAGCTTTGTTTATTCAAGCGAGTTGATCTCCCACCGCTTCAAAAATCACAAGGAGATACACAATGAATACAAGCGGAGGATGGATGCAAAGCAAACACAAAAAAAATGTAGCAACACACAGTTGTCGCTTAAAGACTGCGCCGAGAAAAAAACAAAATACGACAAAAACCACCCCAGGGCGAAATCCATTACTCAGAAAATAATGGAGTGTATCGCCCTGGATAACCAACCATTTTCAATTTTACAAGACGTAGGATTCACCAATCTCGTGGAATTCCTGGAGCCACGCTATGCCATGCCCAATCGCAAATATTTCTCAGAAGAGGCCATACCTGAGTGGTACGGCATTGTTTCCAATCACGTTGAGAAGTTAATGTTATGATCCGCTGCCCGGATCATAGTCTTAAGTTTTTCGAGTGACTCGTGTTTTCTGTTAGTTTTGGACTCCTTTAGTTCCTGTTTATGTACCTCTGAGTTTGTTACCATGGCTGCGTATTAGTTGCACCTGCTTCTTGTGTGCGGGGTGCGCACCCGTTTGTAATCAGGAGAAATTATTTAAGCCTGCCTTTGTCAGTCAGTTGGTCTGGCTTCTTTGTTTGCGTAATGCTACTGTTATGTAAGTTTTGCTTGTCTCCTAGCCCCTGCTAGTGATCTGTAGTCTGTGCTAAGTTGTAGCCTTAGCTTTAGGTGCGATCGGCACCTTGTTACGTAGGTTTGTTTTCTGAAAGGTACCTCTTTGAGTGTTAATTTACGATTAAATCCTGTTCCTACCTGCCAGTCTTGTCCGTAGTTGTCCTTGTTGCATCCTGGTAGAAGAAACCGAGCAGTACGCTGCAACCCCATCGTAACAGTTAATTTCTGATGCTGTATCCTTTAGCTTCCCCACAGATATCTGGTATTCAAGTGTTAGCCAGGTTAGCATGTTGAGCTTGACGGTGCAATGGCTAGATGAGGATTTTGCGATGAAGAAGGCTGTGCTTCATTCTCAAGAGTGCCGTGACTCTCATACATCCGACGCAATCTCATCTGCATTTGAAGGGATGTTTGAGAAATGGAAAATACCCAAGGCGAAAGCCCATGTTGTGGTCAGGGACAACACACGCAATATTCATTCATTTTTATTTATCTCCTTCGTTGATGTGCATCTTTGATCGATAGACAATTATACCTCAATTATACAATTGTAAATTCACACAACAATGCCTGAGAAAGAGCAGGATGAAGAACAATGTTATAGTTTCCTGCCCCCTTTGACGTAATACATAGTCTTACTTCATGGATATCATTTAAACCAACAAATACATCCAAATGTAATGAAACAATCAAAAAAAAAAACACGAGAAAAAAACACAACAAGTGCAAAACTTCATAAAGTATTAACCAAACAAAGGAAATAACAGTAATAATATACACCTCACGGAATGATACAAAGCAAATACAAAACCAGACAAAAAAATAAGTAAAATAATAAATTGAAAAGCAAAATGTAAACACTTATGGCTGTCCATATGATCTTATTGTTCCATCTTTATTTATTTTTTTTCAATTGGAATATATTTTTACAGTCTTTTATCTCATTGTAAAGAGAATTCCACAACTATACCCCCACCACTGATGTACACATTTGTTTTAAAGTTGTCCTTGAATATTGGTGTTTGAAATGACCTTTTCTTGTATGCTCTGTATTCTCAGAAGTGATGACAAACATGTTTTGTAAATTTGCTGGTAATGTTTTACTTTTAACCTTAAACATGACACACAATGTCTGTAACTTTACTAGCTCCTGAAATTTCAATAGACCAGAATTAATAAATAATATGTTAGTGTTATAGCTCTTTTCTGTAGTTGATACAATACCTTTATGTTACTCTTATATGTGTTCCCCCACACTTCCACACAGTAGCTCAAAAATGTCATTATAAGTGCACAATACAATATACGCATTGCCTTATAATCTAACACATATTTTACCTTATTTAACATAATAATACTCTTAGACATCTTTTTTCGTACATGTGCAATATGAGATTTCCATGTCAGACTTTCATCCAGTATCACTCCTAAAAATCTTCAATATCAATTCTATCTATTGACAGTTTGATCGTTTCCTCCCTTTTCCTCTTACCAAGAATCATAAACTTTTTTTTACATTTAATGATAATTTACTGACATCAAACCATTTCTTAAGTTTAATCATTTCCTGTTCAATAAGGATTGATAACGCTTTTAAGTCATGTCCCGAACTATAAAAGTTGGTGTTGTCCGCAAATAAAACACATTTCAATAACTTTGATACCTCACATATATCATTGATATACAAAATAAACAATTTAGGTCCCAAAACCGAACCTTGTGGAATTCCACATTCTGTGCTCATTTGTTCAGATGTATTACCCAAAAAATCCCAAACTCTTGTCTATTATCTAAATAACTTCTTAGCCAGTCTAAAACTACTCCTCTCACACCAAATAAATGCAACTTTGGACAATAATATAGAATGATATATAGCAGGGGTCACCAACGCGGACCAGATGAGTCGCCCGCTGGCCTGTTCTAAAAATAGCTCAAATAGCAGCACTTACCAGTGAGCTGCCTCTATTTTTTTTAATTTTATTTCATTACTAGTAAGCTGGTCTTGCTTTGCTTGACATTTTTAATTTTAAGAGGGACAATTCTCAAATAGAATTTGAAAATCCAAGAAAATATTTTAAAGACATGGTCTTCACTTGTTTGAATAAATTCATTTTTTTTTTTACTTTGCTTCTTATAACTTTCAGAAAGACAATTTTAGAGAAAAAAATACAACCTCAAAAATTATTTTAGGATTTTTTAACACATATACCTTTTTACTTTTTAAATTCCTTCCTCTTCTTTCCTGATAATTTAAATCAATGTTCAAGTTTTTTTTTATTGTAAAGAATAATAAATACATTTTGATTTAATTCTTCATTGTAGCTTCTGTTTTTTCGACAAAGAATATTTGTGAAATATTTCTTCAAACTTATGATTAAAATAAAAAATAAAAAATTCTGCCAAATCTAGAAAATCTGTCAAATCAAATTTAAATTGGATTTTAACCTATTTAAAACATGTCATCCAAATTCTAAAATTAATCTTAATCAAGAAAAATTACTAATGATGTTCCATAAATTATATTTTTAATTTTTTCAAAAAGATTCAAATTAGCTAGTTTTTCTCTTGATTTTTTTTCGATTGAATTTTGAATTTTAGAGAGTTGAAATTGAAGATAAACTGTTTCAAAATTTAACTATTTTTTTTTCGTGTTTTCTCCTCTTTTAAACTGTTCAATCAGGTGTTCATCATTTATTCTCTACAAAAAACCTTCCGTAAAAGGAAAAAAAAATGTACGACGGAATGACAGACAGAAACACCCATTTTATATATATATATATATATAGAGAGAGAGAGAGAGAGAGAGAGAGAGATTTATTTACTAAAGGTAAATTAAGCAAATTGGCTATTTGTGGCAATTTATTTAAGTGTGTATCAAATTGGTAGCCCTTCGCATTCATCAGTACCCAAGAAGTAGTTCTTGGTTTCAAAAAGGTTGGTGATCCCTGATCTATAGTGTCAAATGCTTTTTTAAGATCGATAGACACCCCGATAGTGTATTTCTTATTATCAGTTGCTGTTGCTATATCCTCCATTATATTCATTACAGCTGAAGCAGTGGATCTATTGGTTCGGAATCTCTCACCCAACAGCATGTTTTTCTCAACAAAACTGTCTAATTTTTCTACAAAGATTTTTTCAGTTATTTTATAAAATTGTGACAGCAGTAACACTGGTATGTAATTAGTAAATACCATACCATACCATACCAACTTTATTTATAATAAATATATGTTTATTTCCCGTTTTAAAAGGTGGAATTACCTTTGCTACCTTCATTCTATTTGGAAAGGTTCCTGTTTGAAAAGAGAGATTAAAAACATAACACAAAGGTTTGATGATACAGTCAATAGTCTTTTTTACAATTATCATGTCTATACCATCACTGTCTTTTGATGCCTTATTTTTAACTTTTGTTACCACCGATAGAATTTCATTTTCACTAACATCTCCTAAAAGCATGGACTGTAGCACTTTGCTTCCCCCTCTCCATCCACTCTGTATATCTTTATGTTCTCCAATACTCTCTGCCAATTTGGGTCCAACATTCACAAAAAAAGAATTGAATCCATTTGCCACTTCATTCATATTTGTTATCATCTTATTATCCTCATTGATAAAATAGCTTGGTGGGTTTGTAAGCCCCGATGTTTTTCCTATTACCAAGTTCAGAATATTCCAAGTTTCTTTGATATTGTTTTTATTTTTTTCTAGTAAGTTAATTTTTTTTTTTTGCTTGTCTCATTATTGCTATCAATTTGTTTTTGTAAACCTTATATTTCATTTCAGCATCCTTTGTTCTTACTTTTATAAAGTCTCCATAAAATGTGTTTTTCTTTTTACAAGCATTCTGTAGTCCCTTTATAATCCAAGGCTTTTTTTTATTGTAGCTGTCTCTTTGTTTCCATACATTCAGACAATGCATTTCATACAATAATAAATATATATTAAGAAAAGCCTCATATGCAGCATTTTCCTCTCCCACTTACACCTCATTCCAGTCTGCTTCAAATAAGTCCTTCCTAAACTTATTTATTGCCTCTTCAGTCCTTTTCCTTGTATACCTATGGGTTTTCTCCTCCCTCTTTCTATACATTTGACAGTCATAAGTAAGAAACACAGGTAAGATAAAATGTTTATATCATTAATTACTATTCCACTTTTTATATTATTTTCTATGTCATTTATAAAGATGTGATCAATAACGTTGCACAATTTGTCGCTATTCTACTCGGTTTGGTGATCAATGGATAACCGCCCTCTACTATATACCACATCCAAGAAGTCTCTTGTTTATTTATTTCTGAGTGAGCTTAAAAGGTCAATGTTATAGTCGCCACACATGACAAATATTTTCTTTTCCTTTACCTTACACAGTAATTCTTCCAGACTATCATTAAATGCTTCTACCTTAGACCCAGGTGTCCTATGTAAACATGTACAATAACATTTCTCTTCTTTTCTATGTCTACCTCCACAGTTACATATTTAAATAAATCATCGACTACCACTGTCATACATTCAACAAGTCTACATTTCAAGTCACAGTCAACAAACAGGGCCACGCCTCCTCCCTTCTTGTTTTTTCTACTACTGTGATACAACTCATACCCGTCAATGGAGAAGTCTATACCTCTGTCTAGTGATATTATTTTGATTTTGCTTTTTCGAGTCTTCAAGTATTCGTCAATCTTCGAGAAATGTACATACAGTATAAGCTTCTACAGTTGAAATGTATTAAAGAAAATGTATTATCTAAGCTAACATTGTCATTAAAGTGTTACTCTGTGTAGTAGTCACAAGTAGCATTGATTGAGTTGAACAGATGGTGTTCTGGGTCAACATCATATTCAAAGTCATGTAATTTATAGTTCATGTATTCAACTCTTGAAAACGCTTGATTCTCAGTTGTCTCACCCTCTCGCCGCGTAGCCTTCCCCGTCTCCACCCAAGGATGAGCCATGTCAGTCATACGCCTAGCAGGTCTCATCTATATTGATCCAAGTCACGGAGCTCTCGAATCGTGACAACTTTGGCTTCTTCACATGGTCCATTTAGCCGAATCATGATTTTACAGTTTGTGTCCATGTTGCTTGTATCTTGTTTTCTTTTCTGAGGATGTGTCCTTGTCTTGCAATGTCGGCGTTCTTCTTTGTAACCCCAGTTCCCTTCAGCTTCCTTCCCTGCCGTAAAACTCAGTCTTATGTTTTCGATTCACAAACCGGATCACAATGGCTGGATTGGTTCTGCTGTCCTTCCTGGGGATAGTATGGCACGAAGAAAGGCTACCACTTTGAAGAGATATGTTAACATGCTATTTAGGCTAGCTGTGTGTACATAGTGCAGCATTACGCCTCATTTGTAGCTATATTTATATCCAGCCTTTCCCTCCATCCACATTTAATGCCAAACAAACACTTAGCAATCGACAGATTTAAGTTGCTCCAGTGTTAAGAGATGCGAAAGTCCTTTGTTTGGTTTTTACTGGCGATGCTACAACAGAGATGGCACAGAGATGACAAGAATGTCTATATATCCTCAACACTCAAAGCAGATGCATTCCCAACGATAAAGTCAACGAAATCACAAAGGTGAGTTTTGTTGATGTTATTGACTTATGTGCTAATCAGACATATTTGGTCGCGGCATGACTGCCAGCTAATCGATGCTAACATGCTATTTAGGCTACCTGTATGTACATTTGTAGCTATATTTGCACCCAGCGTTTCCTTCCACCCACATTTAATGTGAAACAAACACTTACCAATCGACGGATTTAAGTTAATCCAGTGTCAATGCAAAAGTCCTGATCGGTTGGTCTGCACATTTTACCGGCGATGCTAACGCAGACATGCATGACCGAATAGCGTCAAAAGCTATTCGCTCAATAGCTTCAGTTTCTTCTTCAATTTCGTTATCGCTATCTGCCTCCATACATCAACCATCTGTTTCAATACATGCGTAATCTGTTGAATCGCTTAAGCGGCTGAAATCCGAGTCTGAATCCGAGCTAATGTCGGTATATCTTGCTGTGCTATTCGCTATTGTTTGTATTGGAATCGCTATGTGACGTCACAGGGAAATGGACATTGGCTTAAGCAAATAGCGAAAATCAAGCACTTTAAAGCGGAACATTATCACCACACCTATGTAAGCGTCAATATATACCTTGATGGTGCAGAAAAAAGACCATCTATTTTTTTAACCGATTTCCGAACTCTAAATGGGTGAATTTTGACGAATTAAACGCCTTTCTGTTTATCGCGCTGGAAGCGATGACATCAGAATGTGACGTCGCCGAGGTAACACGCCCACCATTTTCATTTTCAACACATTACAAACACCGGGTCTCAGCTCTGTTATTTTCCGTTTTTTTGACTATTTTTTGGAACCTTGGAGACATCATGCCTCGACGGTGTGTTGTCGGAGGGTGTAAAAACACTAACAGGGAGGGATTGAAGTTGCACCACTGGCCCGAAGATGCGAAAGTGTCTGCCGCCAGACCCCCATTGAATGTGCCAGAGTGTCTCCACATTTGACCGGCGATGCTAAGGCAGACATGGCACAGATATGTATGGATAACCTGCAGATGCATTTGCAACGATAGTCAACGAAATTGCAAAGGTGAGTTTTGTTGATGTTGACTGCCAGCTAATCGATGCTAACATGCTACGCTAATCGATGCTAACATGCTATTTACCGGCGGTGCTAAGGCAGACATGGCACAGAGATGTATGGATAACCTGCAAATGCATTTGCAATGACAGTCAACGAAATCACAAAGGTGAGTTTTGTTGATGTTGACTGCCAGCTAATCCATGCTAACATGCTATTTACCGGCGGTGCTAAAGCAGACATGGTACAGAGATGTATGGATAACCTGTAGATGCATTTGCAACTATATTACGTTTCCTTCCACCCACATTTAATGTGAAAAAAACACTTACCAATCGACGGATTTAAGTTGCTCCAGTGTCAAAAGATGCAAAAGTCCTGATCATTTGGTCCGCACATTTTACCGGCGATGCTAACGCAGCTATTTCGGCCATGCTATGGCTATGAATAGCGTCAATAGCTATTCGCTCAATAGCTTCAGTTTCTTCTTCAACATTTTCATACTCCAACCATCTGTTTCAATACATGCGTAATCTGTTGAATCGCTTAAATCGCTGAAATCCGAGTTTAAATCCGAGCTAATGTCACTATATCTTGCTGTGGTATTCCCATTGTTTGTCTACATTGGCAGCACTGTGTGACGTCACAGGGAGATGGCCAGTGTCTTCGCAGAGAGCCGAAAATAAGGCACTTTAAAGCTTTATTTAGGGATATTCCGAGACCGGTAAGATTTTGAAAAAAACTTCAAAAAATACAACAAGCCACTGGGAACTGATTTTTATTGTTTTTAACCCTTTTGAAATTGTGATAATGTTCCCCTTTAAAGCTTTTTTTAGGGATATTCTGGGACGGGTAAAATTTTGAAAAAAACTTTGAAAAATAAAATAAGCCACTGGGAACTGCTTTTTATTGGTTTTAACCCTTCTGAAATTGTGATAATGTTCCCCTTTAAACCAGTGTAGGTGGCACTGGGTGCAGGTGGTTAAAGTGTCTTGCTCAAGGACTCAACGGCTAGGATGGCAGAAGCGGGAATCGAACCTGAAACGCTGAAGTTGCTGGCACGGCTGCTCTACCAACCGAACCACGCTAGTCCTTCAAAATATTTGGTTTTGCATAATAAGCCTTATTCCGACTTTATAGACATCTTCAGTCAGTAAATAATATATTTAATATCTCATGCATTAGCCAATTGGCCACAATGTTGGCAACAGTGGCTGTTTGCAACTCGCTCAAAGTTAAATTTTTTTAACAAAAAAATATAATAAGAACATCGGGTAGTTTATGTTACCATCAGCGGTTTAACATAACTTAGATTTTAATAATATCTATATTTTACACAATTAGCAATTGAATAGAAACTGTTTGTTGGCCCAGGTAAAAATCTAGCGGTCAGTTCATCACTTATGGCTATATTTTACACAGCAGGGGCTCGTGCACACAAACGCATTTAGAGAAGCAACTTACAACTTGCTGTCATCTTGTTATGATTTACTATATATCAAGTGATACATCATATTAATGTATTACACAATTGTGAAAAATTTAATTACATTTTTGGTTAATTTATGAAAGTATTTCACAGATATGGAAGCAACCATGAGTGAATTCTTGCAAATATAGCAGCAACATAATCTATATTGCATGATGAATAGTCTTCCAATTTACCAGTACGCTGGTAATGTTCATGTCAATAAGAATTAATATAACTTGTGGTTCTAGATTGCAAACACAATCTCTATCATAATCAATACTGTTACATTTGATTTATAGCTGACCAATAAAACATCCGGGCAGCACGGTGAAACAGGGGTTAGTGCTTGTGCCTCACAATTCAAAGGTCCTGATTTCAATCCCGGGCTCGGGATCTTTCTGTATGGAGTTTGCATGTTCTCCCCATGACTGCGTGGGTTCCCTCTGGGTTCTCCGGCTTCCTCCCACCTCCAAAGACATGCACCTGGGGATAGGTTGATTGGCAACAGTAAATTGTCCCTAGTGTGTGAATGTGAGTGTGAATGTTGTCTGTCTATCTGTGTTGGCCCTGCGATGAAGTGGCGACTTGTCCAGGGTGTTCCCCGCCTTCCACCTGAATGAAGCTGAGATAGGCTCCAGCAACCCCCCAGGTCCCCAAATGGGGCAAGCGATAGAAAATGGATGGATGGATTGATGGATGTTCACATCATGTGGCACACACAAGATTGTATTGCTCCAGTACCCCCCGCAGCCCCAAAACAGACAAGCGGTAGAAAATGGATGGATGGATGGCAATGAAACATCCTTGGCACCTGTAAGCTGACTCTGTGACTCCAGGATTCAGAGACACAAGGCGGCTTGCAGATCAAATAATTTACGTCTTTTTCGTAAAAAAAACGCAGAAAAAACGAGTGGTAAGCATGTCGTGGCAGAAGAGTAACACATGCAAACTGAGAAACAGCAAATAAACCAGTGCTGGCAAGGACAAACTGCTGACTTTAAAGGGGAACATTATCACCAGACCTATGTAAGCGTCAATATATACCTTGATGTTGCAGAAAAAAGACCATATATATTTTTTAACCTTTTTCCAAACTCTAAATGGGTGAATTTTGCCAAATTAAACGCCCTTGTATTATTTGCTCTCGGAGCGATGACGTCAAAACGTGGCGTCACCTAGGTAGTCAACGCCATTTTCTCAAACACAATACACGCAGCAAGTCAAATCAGCTCTGTTATTTTCCATTTTTTCGACTGTTTTCCGGTACCTTGGAGACATCATGCCTCGTCGGTGTGTTGTCGGAGGGTGTAACAACACGATCAGGGACGGATTCAAGTTGATTTACGTAGAATCCGTCCCTGATTCACCATGTTATTTAGGCTAGCTGTATGTACATATTGCATCGTTATGCCTCATTTGTAGCTATATTTGCATCCAGCCTTTCCCTCCATCCACATTTAATGCCAAACAAACACTTACCAATCGACAGATTTAAATTGCTTCAGTGTCAAGAGATGCGAAAGTCCCTCGTTTGGTCCGCACATTTTCACCGGCGATGCTACGACAGACATGGCACAGAGATAAATGGATACCCTGTGACACTCAAAGCAGATGCATTTTCAATGATAATGTCAACAAAATCACAAAGGTGAGTTTTGTTGATGTTATTGAATTATGTGCTAATCAGACATATTTGTTCGCAGCATGACTGCCAGCTAATCGATGCTAACATGCTATTTAGGCTAGCTGTATGTACATTTGTTGTTGTATTTGCATCCAGCGTTTCCTTCCACCCACATTTAATGCCAAACAAACACTTACCAATCAACGGATTTAAGTTGCTCCAGTGTCAATGCCAAAGTCCTGATCGTTTGGTCCGCACATATTACCGGCGATGCTAAGGCAGACATGGCCGAATAGCGTCAATAGCTATTCGCTCAATAGCTTCAGTTTCTTCTTCAATTTCGTTTTCGCTATCTGCCTCCATACTCCAACCATCTGTTTCAATACATGCGTAATCTGTTGAATCGCTTAAGCCGCTGAAATCCGAGTCTGAATCCGAGCTAATGTCACTATATCTTGCTGTGGTATCCGCCATGTTGTTTGTATAGGAATAACTGGATGACGTCACAGGAAAATGGACGGTGGCTTCGCAGATAGCAAAAATCAGGCACTTTAAAGCCTTTTTTCGGGATATTCCGGGACGGGTAAAATTTTGAAAAAATCTTTGAAGAATAAAATAAGCCACTGGGAACTGATTTCTATTGGTTTTAACCCTTCTGAAATTGTGATAATGTTCCCCTTTAAATTGACTTCATTAACAAAAGGAAACAGGTGCGCTGGCAGAACCTATACAAAAAGTGAAGGTGCAGTAAAACAAGGAGTCAAACAGGACATAGAACCAAAATAAGAGCACCAGGACAGTTAATAATACCTAACACGGGAAAATAACTGACTTGCTAGGCAGTCCCAGACATAAAATAAAAGTCCAAAACAAAGGTGGAGAGAGGACTAGCGAAGGGCCATCAAACTGCGCTCGACATGAAGGACCTGTCACTAGTCCAGGCCATGTGTCCTTGTAGCCAGCGGGGAAGATTCAGGCGGCTGTAACTAATGAAAAGGAGGACGACATGTCGGATGTGAAGTGAATTATATTTACATAGCGCTTTTCTCTAGTGACTCAAAGCGCTTTACATAGTGAAACCCAAAATCTAAGTTACATTTAAACCAGTGTGGGTGGCACTTGGAGCAGGTGGCTAAAGTGTCTTGCCCAAGGACACAACGGCAGAACTAGGAGAAGAGACGACATCACGGAAAGGTCCGTCAGAGGAGGCGATGACGTCACAGGTGGAAGAGAAAGCGATTACCCTGCCTGGAGTGAGATGTCCTTGTTCGGGAGAGCTTTGCGTCCCCCCACGAGAGGAAGGCGACAGCTGTCCTCCCTGGTCAGATGAAGGAGCTGTAGCCAGAGAAAGGTACATACGGGCTCCCAGGAGAGTCGTTGGTCCGTCCCTTACAGGTCTCTCAAAGCGCTGGCAATGAACAGAAACAGGTAGCGTCGGAACCGTGCTCTGGCGTGGGGTGTGTCTGCAAGGTCACTTGTTGGCTGGATTATACCATCAGGATTGCACATGTCGGCTGATGCCGTGGCCCCAAGATACAGAGACAGAAGGCCACGTACAAATAATGGAATTCTTTAAGTCGACAGCAAAAACAGTGAACAAAAAAGATAGGGGAAGCCGAGTAACTCATCCACACTGACAAAAAGGCAATAATCCATGGCAAGAAGGAACAGGTGAATCTAAATTGATTAGACGTAGAAACAGGTGCACTGACCAGGACCTAAACAGAAAGTGATGGTGCAGCAATGAGTCCAACCGGAAGTACAACCAAATTAGGAACACCAGGACAGGAAATTATTCACTACATAGTAAAATAAAAAACAAAAATGTCATGTGGGATCATGCAATTCTGCTAGTTTCTTAAATTGAATTATAATTGGAAGGAAATGCTTCATGTTGTCCTGATGTATATTTCCAATTAAAGCATTGATTTTGATGGTTTATTGCGTAACGCACCAAATTGTTACATTTTCTCAAAAAGAAAAGTAGGGTATTCACATCTCGTAATAACTTTTGCAATATCCATCCATCCATCCATTTTCTACCGCTTGTCCCTTTCGGGGTTGCGGGGAGTCGCTGGAGCCTATCTCAGCTGCATTTGGGCGGAAGGCAGAGTACGCCCTGGACAAGTCGCTACCTCATCACAGGGGCAACACAGATAGACAGACAACATTCACACTCACATTCACACACTAGGCCCTATTTAGTGTTGCCAATTAACTTATATGCATGTTTTTTGGAGGTGGGAGGAAGCCAGAGTACCAGGAAGGAAGCCACGCAGTCACAAGGAGAACATGCAAACTCCAAACAGAAAGATCCCGAGCCTGGGATTGAACTCAGGACCTTTGTATTTTGAGGCAGACGCACTAACCCCTGTTCCACCGTGCTGCCCACTTTTGCAATATGTACAAGGATGCGACAATGTTTATTACAAAAAGCATCAGGTTATTATAAAGTGCGGTCTTGCTACATTATGAGGTAAAATTTAATTATGCTTTTATTAGAGAAAAGCACTATATAAATATAATTCACTTCACTTCATTTAGTGCACCAGTTTTAAATAATGCCCTGTTACAAACATTTAAATACATGTCTTTTTAGAACCTTCCCAGTAAATCCTGCATAATCCTGCATGAAAATAAAGCTGCCTTGGCAAAGGTTATCATTCATTTAGAGGCAGATTGTTTCTCTGCCTGACCTATTTTGAGGATCCAACATGGAAAATATATTTACAGTTCAAATGTGATCTAATTTGCTTGGACACAATGCGCTTGAAACAAACATCCACACTCTTATCCTGAGCAGCTGCCCATTCAAATTGATCATATTGTAGTAGATGAGCGCTGCCGTGTGGATCAGGGCCAGAAAGCCAATGTGCTATTAAAATAATTTCAACTCACTATAACAAGACTCCTCAGTTATCACAACCATTTAGGTTCTGGCAGATTCTAAAATTAAATTACAGTTTAAAGGCCTACTGAAACCCACTACTACCCACCACACAGTCTGATAGTTTATATATCAATGATGAAATATTAACATTGCAACACATGCCAATACGGCCTTTTTAGTTTACTAAATTGCAATTTCAAATTTCCCGGGACTTTTTTCTTGAAAACGTCGCATAATGATGACGTGTACGCGTGACGTCACGGGCTGTTATGAATATGAGCGCTGCACACACACACAGCTATAAGTCGTCTGCTTTAACAACATAATTACACAGTATTTTGGAGATCTGTGTTGCTGAATCTTTTGCAATTTGTTCAATTAATATTGGAGAAGTCAAAGTAGAAAGACAGAGTTGGGAAACTTTAGCCTTTAGCCACACAAACACACGGTGATTCCTTGTTTAAAATTCACAGAGGTGAAACTTTCCTATGGATCAGAGCGAACATGGATCCCGACCACTTGTCAACCAGCAGGTTTCGGTGAGAAAATTGTGGTTAAAAAGTCGGCACTTACCGGATATCAGCTGAGCTTGTGCCTCCCGTACAGCTGCCGTCGACTTCCCCGAGACACTGCGTGTCAACACCCGGCCGTGGACGTACACTTCCGACTATCAGGTACTGTTAAACTCACTAAAGCACTAGCAACACAATAGAAAGATAAGGGATTTCCCAGAATTATCCTAGTAAATGTATCTAAAAACATATGAATCTGTCTCAATGCAACGCGATTGCGATCGCGTTTTTTTTTTTTTTTTCTAGTCCGTCGCTATCAATATCCTCAAACACAAATCTTTCATCCTCGTTCAAATTAATGGGGAAATTGTCGTTTTCTCGGTCGGAATAGCTGTTTTTGTTGGAGGCTCCCATTAAAATCAACGTGAATATGTGAGGAGCCATCACACGAGTGACGTCATCGTTTGCAACTTACGGTAGAGGCAGGGCTTTTCTCCAGTTGCGAACTTTATCGTGAATGTTCTCTACTAAATCCTTTCAGCAAAAATATGGCAATATCGCGAAATGATCAAGTATGAGACAGAATGGACCTGCTATCCCCGTTTAAATAAGAAAATCTGATTTCAGTAGGCCTTTAACATCATTTACATTTGATGAATGATGCCATTCATATTTGCTTGGAACAATGACTTCTACTACTGCTCTAGCAAGAATATCTGATTAATTTGTGGGGGCATTTTCAGTCATACATCAAAATAATTATTGTAGGGGTCACTGGGGGTGATTGTAACACTTTGTTTGATTAAGTGTAACGCGGTAGTTCTTTGTGTTCTAGATCGCAAGTTTTTACCCATATAAATTTTCGCTAAGGGGGCATGCACAGAAAAAAAGGGATGGTAAATAAAGCCCATGCATATTTGTCTGCTATAAATGAGTTGCACTTGGACTAATACTACACCATCACAGATTATCAATCAATCAATAAAAAAAACATTTTTTAAAGGCCTTAATCACAAGTGTCTCAAAGGGCTGTACGAGCCACAATGACATCTTCAACTCAGATTATGTAAATTCATGTGAAATTCAAAGGTACGTTGTTACAAATTAACCTAGCACACTACTTGAAGATGGATGTGACGATTTAATTATGCTTAAGAAAGATCCACACTATTACGTCTATCAAAGCACTTTAACAAATACTTGAACAATTTGTTAAGTTAACAAAGTAATTACTGTGCCTAAGACCTATCTACCGTATTTTTCGGATTATAAATCGCTCCAGAGTATACGTCACTCTAGCCGAAAATGCATAGTAAAGAAGGAAAACAACATATATATGTCGCACTTTTAATATATACGGCGCACATGTTAAAGGCCTACTGAAACCCACTACTACCCACCACGCAGTCTGATAGTTTATATATCAATGATGAAATATTAACATTGCAACACATGCCAATACGGCCTTTTTAGTTTACTAAATTAAAATTTCAAATTTCCCAGGAGTTTCTTCTTGAAAACGTCGTGTAATGATGACGTGTACACAAGACGTCACGGGCTGTTAGAAATATGAGCGCTGCACACACACACAGCTAAAAGTCGTCTGCTTTAACGGCATAATTACACAGTATTTTGGAGATCTGTGTTGCTGAATCTTTTGCAATTTGTTCAATTAATATTGGAGAAGTCACAGTAGAAAGATGGAGTTGGGAAGCTTTAGCCTTTAGCCACACAAACACACGGTGATTCCTTGTTTAAAATTCCTGGAGGTGAAACTTAACTATGGATCAGAGCGCGGTCAAGCAAACATGAATTACGACCGAATGTCAACCAGCAGTTTTCGGTGAGAAAATTGTGGTAAAAAGTCGCTTCTTACCGGAGAAAAGCTGAGCTTGTGCCGTCCATAAAGCAGCTGTGGACTCCCCTGAGACATTGGCGTCAAGACACCCGTGGACGTACACCTCCGACTATCAGGTACTATTTTACTCACTAAAACACTAGCAACACAATAGAAAGATAGGGATTCCCCAGGTGGTTAATCAAAGATCCATACAACATAATCTGATATGATTTCATAGTTTAAAGCACTATTTATGTATTTTTTTATGATAAATAAGTGCTAAACATTTTTTTGCTTGCGCGCTTTGCCCGCTCACATGAATTATTTGTGCCCCAGTACAGTATTAGGTCTAGTGACGCCCCTGGATCAGAGCGAACATGGAACTACATGTCAACCAGCAGGTTTCGGTGAGAAAATTGTGGTTAAAAAGTCGCCACTTACCGGATATCAGCTGAGCTTGTGCCTCCCGTACAGCTGCCGTCGACTTCCCCGAGACACTGCGCGTCAACACCCGGCCGTGGACGTACACTTCCGACTATCAGGTACTGTTAAACTCACTAAAACACTAGCAACACAATAGAAAGATAAGGGATTACCCAGAATTATCCTAGTAAATGTCGCTAAAAACATTGGAATCTGTCCCAATGCAATCGCGTTTTTTTTTTTTACTTTTTTTTTTTTTCTAGTCCGTCGCTATCAATATCCTCAAACACGAATCTTTCATCTTCGCTCAAATTAGTGGGGAAATTGTCGTTTTCTCGGTCCGAATAGCACTTTTTGTTGGAGGCTCCCATTAAAAACAATGTGAATATGTGAGGAGTCATGAAACATGTGACGTCATCGTCTGCGACTTCCGAAAGTTGCAAACTTTATCTTGGATGTTCTCTACTAAATCCTTTCAGCAAAAATATGGCAATATCGCGAAATGATTAAGTATGACACATAGAATGGACCTGCTATCCCCGTTTAAATAAGAAAATCTCATTTCAGTAGGCCTTTAAGTCACATTTTTGGGGGAAATTTATTTGATGAAATCCAACACCAAAAATATACATTTGAAAGGCAATTTAAAATAAATAAAGAATAGTCGACAACAGGCTGAATAAGTGTACGTTGCATGACGCATACAGTAAATAACCAACTGAGAAGGTGCCTGGTATGTTAACATAACATATTATGGTTAGAGTCATTCAAATAAATATAACATATAGAACATGTTATACGTTTACCAAACAATCTGTCACTCCTAATCGATAAATCCAATGAAATCTTCTTCCTCGATGTCGCTTCTAAACAACTCTGCAAACTCCAAAGGTATGCCCCGCTTCCTCTTGGCGTTTTCTGCTGCATATTTCACTACGTCCAGCTTGTAATCTGCAGTACATGATTTCCTTTTCGGTGCCATTTTTGTTCAGCCCTTCTCAGTTTTTAGAAGTTCATCCATCCATCCATCCATCATCTTCCGCTTATCCGAGGTCGGGTCGCGGGGGCAACAGCCTAAGCAGGGAAACCCAGACTTCCCTCTCCCCAGCCACTTCGTCTAGCTCTTCCCGGGGGATCCCGAGGCGTTCCCAGGCCAGCCGGGAGACATAGTCTTCCCAACGTGCCCTGGGTCTTCCCCGTGGCCTCCTACCGGTTGGACGTGCCCTAAACACCTCCCTAGGGAGGCGTTCGGGTGGCATCCTGACCAGATGCCCGAACCACCTCATCTGGCTCCTCTCGATGTGAAGGAGCAGCGGCTTTACTTTGAGTTCCTCCCGGATGGCAGAGCTTCTCACCCTATCTCTAAGGGAGAGCCCCGCCACACGGCGGAGGAAACTCATTTCGGCCGCTTGTACCCGTGATCTTATCCTTTCGGTCATGACCCAAAGCTCATGACCATAGGTGAGGATGGGAACGTAGATCGACCGGTAAATTGAGAGCTTTGCCTTCCGGCTCAGCTCCTTCTTCACCACAACGGATCGCTACAACGTCCGCATTACAGAAGACGCCGCACCGATCCGCCTGTCGATCTCACGATCCACTCTTCCCTCACTCGTGAACAAGACTCCTAGGTACTTGAACTCCTCCACTTGGGGCAGGGTCTTCTCCCCAACCCGGAGATGGCACTCCACCCTTTTCCGGGCGAGAACCATGGACTTGGACTTGGAGGTGCTGATTCTCATTCCGGTCGCATCACAACCGATCCAGCGAGAGCTGAAGATCCCGGTCAGATGAAGCCATCAGGACCACATCATCTGCAAAAAGCAGAGACCTAATCCTGCGGTTACCAAACCGGAACCCCTCAACGTCTTGACTGCGCCTAGAAATTCTGTCCATAAAAGTTATGAACAGAATCGGTGACAAAGGACAGCCTTGGCGGAGTCCAACCCTCACTGGAAATGTGTTCGACTTACTGCCGGCAATGCGGACCAAGCTCTGGCACTGATCGTACAGGGAACGGACCGCCACAATAAGACAGTCCGATACCCCATACTCTCTGAGCACTCCCCACAGGACTTCCCGAGGGACACGGTCGAATGCCTTCTCCAAGTCCACAAAGCACATGTAGACTGGTTGGGCAAACTCCCATGCACCCTCAAGAACCCTGCCGAGAGTATAGAGCTGGTCCACAGTTCCACGACCAGGACGAAAACCACACTGTTCCTCCTGAATCCAAGGTTCGACTGTCCGACGTAGCCTCCTCTCCAGTAAACCTGAATAAACCTTACCGGGAAGGCTGAGGAGTGTGATCCCACGATAGTTGGAACACACCCTCCGGTCCCCCTTCTTAAAGAGAGGAACCACCACCCCGGTCTGCCAATCCAGAGGTACCGCCCCCGATGTCCACGCGATGCTGCAAAGTCTTGTCAACCAAGACAGCCCCACAGCATCCAGAGCCTTAAGGAACTCCGGGCGGATCTCGTCCACCCCTGGGGCCTTGCCACCGAGGAGCTTTTTAACTACCTCAGCGACCTCAGCCCCAGAAATAGGAGAGTCCACCACAGATTCCCCGGGCACTGCTTCCTCATAGGAAGACGTGTTGGTGGGATTGAGGAGGTCTTCAAAGTATTCCTTCCACCTATCCACAACATCCGCAGTCGAGGTCAGCAGAACACCATCCGCACCATACACGGTGTTGATAGTGCACTGCTTCCCCTTCCTGAGGCGGCGGACGGTGGTCCAGAATCGCTTCGAAGCCGTCCGGAAGTCGTTTTCCATGGCTTCCCCGAACTCTTCCCATGTCCGAGTTTTTGCCTCCGCGACCGCTGAAGCTGCACACCGCTTGGCCTGTCGGTACCTGTCCACTGCCTCCGGAGTCCTATGAGCCAAAAGGACCCGATAGGACTCCTTCTTCAGCTTGGCGGCATCCCTCACCGCTGGTGTCCACCAAGGGGTTTTGGGATTGCCGCCCCGACAGGCACCAACTACCTTGCGGCCACAGCTCCGATCTGCCGCATCGACAATAGAGGTGCGGAACATGGTCCACTCGGACTCAATGTCCAGCACCTCCCTCGTGACATGTTCAAAGTTCTTCCGGAGGTGGGAATTGAAACTTTGTCTGACAGGAGACTCTGCCAGACGTTCCCAGCAGACCCTCACAATGCGTTTGGGCCTCCCAGGTCTGTCCGGCATCCTCCCCCACCATCGCAGCCAACTCACCACCAGGTGGTGATCGGTAGAAAGCTCCGCCCCTCTCTTCACCCGAGTGTCCAAAACATGAGGCCACAAATCCGATGACACAACTACAAAGTCGATCATGGAACTGCGGCCTAGGGTGTCCTGGTGCCAAGTGCACATATGGACACCCTTATGTTTGAACATGGTGTTTGTTATGGACAAACTGTGACGAGCACAAAAGTCCAATAACAAAACACCACTCGGGTTCAGATCCGGGCAGCCATTCTTCCCAATCACGCCTCTCCAGGTTTCACTGTCGTTGCCAACGTGAGCGTTGAAGTCTCCCAGTAGGACAAGGGAATCACCCGGGGGAGCACTTTCCAGTACTCCCTCGAGTGTTCCCAAAAAGGGTGGGTACTCTGAACTGCTGTTTGGTGCATAAGCACAAACAACAGTCAGGACCCGTCCCCCCACCCGAAGGCGGAGGAAGGCTACCCTTTCGTCCACCGGGTTGAACTCCAACGTACAGGCTTTGAGCCGGGGGGAAACAAGAATTGCCACCCCAGCCCGTCGCCTCTCACTGCCGGCAACGCCAGAGTGGAAGAGGGTCCAATCCCTCTCGAGAGAAGTGGTTCCAGAGCCCTTGCTGTGCGTCGAAGTGAGTCCGACTATATCCAGCCGGAATTTCTCGACTTCGCGCACTAGCTCAGGCTCTTTCCCCCCCAGTGACGTGACGTTCCACGTCCCAAGAGCTAGCTTCTGTAGCCGAGGATCGGACCGCCAAGTGCCCTGCCTTCGGCTGTCGCCCAGCTCACATTGCACCCGACCTCTATGGCCCCTGCTATGGGTGGTGAGCCCATTGGAGGGGTGACCCACGTTGCCTCTTCGGGCTGTGCCCGGCCGGGCCCCATGGGAACAGGCCCGGCAACCAGGCGCTCGCCATCGTGCCCCACCTCCGGGCCTGGCTCCAGTGACCCGCGTCCGGGCGAGGGAAATCTGGGTCCATGATTTTTCTTCTTCATAAAGGTCTTCGAGCTGCTCTTTGTCTGATCCCTCACCTAGAACCTGTTTGCCTTGGGAGACCCTACCAGGGGGCATAAAGCCCCCGGACAACATAGCTCCTAGGATCATTGGGACACGCAAACTCCTCTACCACGATAAGGTTGCAGCTCAGAGAGAAGTTACCGCCAACAATGAAATTATCCATTTTAATAGCTACAGCAGTAGCATACAGCAGTTAGCATTCTATGACCCACAATGCATTTTTGCCATGACCCTCTCCCGCCGAATTCTTATTGGTTGACGTGTGTGTGACGATTGCTGACATTTTCTTCATCTCTTCCGCGAATTACATAAATAATATTTGATATTTTATGGTAATGTTAATAATTTCACACATAAATTGCTCCGGAGTATATGTCGCACCCATGGCCAAACTATGAAAAAAACTGCAACTTATAGTCCGAAAAATACGGTAACTAAACATGTGTATTATGATAATTCATTTGTTCAGTTAGAGATGCACTTGTGTTGAATGTACTTATCCTTACCTGGAGTTATGGTTAAAAGGCCAGATGATTGTACATCAGGACCCAGCTTCTATGTCACAGCAAAGGGAAAATTAAGTCTTGACCAGACTTGGGATGTTGAACAGTAGATGCCTATTGTTTTTGCAGGATTTATTCTCATTAATACAAGATGGCAATGTTGGTCTTTTTTTAATGGTCAATCCTTTGGTTGTATTTTATGGTCGTGTGCTGCGTAATGAAGAAAGACAAACAGTTTTTACAGGTAACAGTTACAACTCTCCTCGTGCCAGGTAGCCATTAGAAAGCAAAGCATTTTTAGCATTTAGCCCCAAAGATTGCACTTAATACAACACATCAAATTAAACTATTACTTGAGTATGTCTAAGCAAAACAATAATATTTACAAAACAATGGACATATTTTTGATGATTTTTTTTGGTTCCGGAAAGTTTTCAACTCAAGAGACATTAGGCTATTCCAGATGCGACCTACCATGTTACCATGAATTGATTTACGTGGACCCCGACTTAAACAAATTGAAAAATATATTCGGATGTTACCATTTAGTGGTCAATTGTACGGAATGTGTACTGTACTATGCAATCTACTAATAAAAGTTTCAACCAATCAAAAAAAAACCTTTGCGAACCACTCAAGTCTTTTGAACACATTTTACAAGTGAACATTAAAAAACAATTTGCAGTTGCCAGGCGGTCATTTGGGAACCATTTTTTATGCACATAACACATGCGTCTGCAATTTTTTTATTTACATTTATAGATGTCATCACTTTTTTATTTGTTTTTTCGGTATTGTTAAAATGCCCTTGAGCTACAAAGTGTTTTTTAAGTGAGAACAAGATCCAAGCTAGTGATGTCAATCTCAAAACACGGGAATATGGCACCACCTTATGTTTCTGTGATAAAAAGACGTAAAAATTAAAAAATCCCCAACAAGCCTGTCTTTTGAACAGCTCTTTGAAAGGAACGGCTCTTCATGAGCCCTAATTCCCATCTTTAGTGGGTGTTGGCTGGGTTGCTGACCTCACCCCAGCTTTTTAATGATTGGTCACCACTGTCTCTGCTACAACCATTTGCAGTTACCACTACTGTATTTTAGAATATCCCATCCTCACCAAGTATGTGTACATGTATTTAGCTCCATATCCTGGTCTGGTCGAGAAAAGGTTAATTGGACATATGATTCATTATCAATGCATGCATTTATTATTCAGCCACACAGAAGAAAAGTCACAGTATTTTTTTCAGAATTTTATTCCTTAAATTATTCTATAAAATATCATTTACATTTGCTTTATTAGTTTACATATATTTTCACTGATGAACAAGTTTGGCTATTTTCCCTGTCCACGCTCATATGTGACCACACATTGATCCTAAAGACATTGTGCAGTAATCTCCAGTGCCAAAGTGGGTGGGGAGAGAAGAGTGGTGGTCTGGGGAGTGGGAAGGGTTTTGGGGCACGAGTTTGTAGAGAGCATGCCAGGAGTGGGTCAGGTAGGATAGCCTGACAGTATATACCATTACCACACAGAGAGTTAAAAGGAGCGTCAACCTTTAACCAATTGTGTTCAAACAGCAAAATGTAATACAGTATTCCATGCCACAAAATAACAAAGCTTTTGCTTTTCCAAACATCCGCAATTAGTGTCCAGTGGTGTATGTCAAGTACATATTTCGCAATAGTCCAACCCAGCAGCAACCCTAAAAACTGTTTAGCCCTTTAGTGACCTAAATAGCAGTCTGCTGTCTAGAACCGTGTCAGTTGGTGTGCCGGGGCAGTTTTTGTCATAGGTGTCGATCTCTAGACTTCATATAAAGATTTCCATCTACAGGCAAGTCTATACTCTAGCAAAATCATATCATTTACTATCTGGGACATTGACAAGACATCCAGGACAAATCACAGGATTCTATCCTTGTTCTTCATTTGGCAATATCATCCCGGTTGCAATCCTTCTAAAAGTCACCATTGTTGCTGGTAGGATTCACAATAAACAACTAAATGTATGTGCATGTATCTATCACAAGTGTGTGTATATATACACTCGATATAAATTATAAACAAGAATTTAAAGCATCTAAAAGGCGTCTGATGAAAACAATGATTGCACACCACTTCGGGTCACTCAAGACATCAGTGATACAGTGTTTTCCTTTGCTTAAAATAATTGAAGTTGATTTTTTAAAAATAAATCTCAACAATCACTCCAGCAGAAGCAAAACATCTCAAGTTTTTTTTTTGTATGAAAAAGACAACACAAACCTCAAGTTCTTAAAGGGAGGGAATACAAACAAGTTTGTTCAATCAAACATCATACCCTAACACGGTCTTATGGTGAACGAAAGCCTGATCACTACTGACTTACAACCATCATGCGAGTATGGCCACCAAGAGGCATCTCTGAAACACTGTGTGGTGATTAATCCGCACTCGCGTGCATTTCATTTGCAGATATTGTTTACAAAAAATGGCAGATGAATGATGTAAGGCAATGGAGTTAATTTCCAAAGAGAACATAACTTTCAAAATAACCAACATTTATAAACTGCATTAACTCACGGAATTTTAAGCACTTAAACGACTAAATGTAATGTGAAAACTAAACACTAAATGTGCGGTACAAATTGGTTTCAATAAATTAATCAATACATCATTGACATTGCTGATGATGGTTATAACTGGAGAACCAGGCTATGCAGAAGCTGGTGCGTATGAGCTCAAACCAATAGCCTGAGAGGGACACAAGAAAGTATCACATTACCACTACTAAACATACAAACTTCAATGACAACCAGCCGGACACACTAAAAAACAGCCTTTGTGAAGCTAAAATGTGCTTGGATTTTTTCTCAAATCAGATTATAGTAAATGACAGGTAAAATGTGCACCAAATAAGGTTGACAGACATCACAGGCCACAGGATATAACATTTTCAAATAGATGTTTTAACACTATATTATTTAACATTAACGTGGGTGGATGTTGCCATCTGTCAGCAGCAGAACAAACTGCACCCATTAAGTGGGCCTCCTGTCAAAGCCGCCACAACAGCTCAAGAGCTTTTCCTTAACCGGATTTATACAACTGTCCATCAAGTGACTTGTCCCGAGTGCAGAGCAGCAGCAATTAAGTGATAATTAATATGTAGTGTTATTGGGCAGCGTTTCAGTTACATTTAGAGTAAAATATTTGATATTTACTGATATTTATGTTCTGAACAAGTTTGTACTTGTGATGGTCTCTGCTGCACATTTGCAAATGATGAATCCCTCGGAGTCACCAGTCAAAAAAGCATGCATTTAACTCACTAAGTCACATTTAATCAAACATGTCATTAGTAGTGATTTGTTCTCGAATGCGCAATGTTCTAAGAGATCATGGACTCAGAACTCGGCCTAAAACGAGAATAGTACTGATTCAACAGTACTATTAATGTGGCATGGGAAGCCTTTACTGCAGTATTATACTGCATCACACATACAGGTGGTTTGTTCACATGCACTGTTAGATTGGTAATGAAAACCTGTTAAGATAACCAAGTTTTATACGTAATCAGCGTTCTCTTGTATATCTCCCAAGGATATATAATATGTACAATTTTTTTTTAACATTTCAGGGAGTAGTCAAAGACTGCAAAGTCAAACTCTGTTAAGCAGTTTGAGGTAGACAGAAAGCATGACAGATCAGACATTTTCCCATTTTACACCTTTTAAGACAATTCAGAGTATGCCTGAAGTAATGCATGTACTCAATTTGTGTCCCTGACACTTGCTTTGACTTCACCTGAGACTACAGGGAACATCTGCTCTGGTGAGGGGATAATGCAGCATCCTGGACCACAGAAGTTCTGAGATCGTACTGGATTTAACGTGGATTGGATGGAATTAGAACAGACACACTGCCACACACACGCACACACACACACAAACAAGCTATTTACTCAAAAGAGGTCAACCTTTTTACTTCCCAAGGTAATAGCAGCAGTAAAACGTCAGCCAGAAACAAAGGGGGTTCATTTACAAGGCATGACTTCATAAATAAAATATGGCATCTGCTCATTGTCTCAGTCAGTCATTTTGAGATACAGTACAGTACTTCCAACTTAGTCTTCATCTTTTCAAAAGTCTCACATTGTTCTACAGACTAGAGATTAAAATATATACTATTAGGTTACTAACTTCCAGTGTATCTTTTATCACTATTTTCAAGTTTTAAAAAGTAATTTTCCCCGCTTGGGTATTTTAAGTGCTAGCACACAGGTGCATGCAAGCACACACATACATATATCATATACTTTATTTATATTTGATGATTTTTTTTTAGCTTAGAAGTATGTATAATTTTGGATGGAATTTGTAATTAGAAGGTATTTAACTCTAAGTTCCCATGTAGAGAGCAAAAGTGCTACAACATCACATCACTAATAAAGAGTGGGTAGCAAGGCAAAATAAAGTATTACAGTAAAAAAAAGGCCAGAACTTTGAGCAAACATGATGGCCTAACCAACAAAGAGAGAAAATACACGGTATGGAGTTGAAAAAGCTAAAAGGGGAGATTGCAAGTGATTGTAAGCATCAATGCAAGGCTATGTTGCCTTTTAAGGGAGGAAACTAAAAGCAGAGAAGCAAAGCCTATACCTGGATCATCGGTACACCATGTGAGAGATGGTGCCAGATTTAAAGTTGAGCTGATGGTTGGGCACAAACATGTGCTGGGGATTCTTCCGTGTGCAGATATCCTTGGCATATAAGCCCATGCATGTGTCACATGACACCTTAGAACAGTTCACACAGGTGTGAGATGCACCTGGCTTGTTGCAAAACCCGCATCGCGATCCCCCCATGCTGATGCGCTCACTCGTTCCTCCCTTTGGCGTCGTCAAAGCAGCAGACTTGCTTGGGAACAACTTAGTAGACAGCAAAGGTTTATCCACCATTTGGGAGTGAGGGTGTGAATGGGTGTGAGAATGGGTCAGTGTGAGGGGGTGGGGATGGAGATGCGAGTAGGAATGAGTGTTTGAGTAGACAGAAAGCTTTTCCTTAACAGGAATATATCCATCCAGTGGTCGTGGAGATTTGGCGTGGTAGTCTTGCAGGCTACAGCAAGGAGCGGGCTCAACATCGTGACAGGCAGCGCACAGTATCACATCACACCTCTGGCAGGAGGCGATCGTAGAGCAGCCCATCCCACAGCCCTGGCACTTCACACTGCCGTGGGCTTTGAGCAGCCACCCATCTCTGGCGTCTCGAGGCTCTCGGGACGCAGGTCGTGAGGGGGTTTGTCTTCCACCAATTCCACCCCCGCCTCGCTCTGTGTACAAGTCAATCTCATCCAATGACGAGAGATGGTAGGATGTGTAAGCATCAGCGAGGGGGGGTGACTGCGTGGGGAAGAAATCTGCAATGGGGCTGTAGGACGGGGGTGCTGCAACGGAGAAAAGAGATGTCGAGGTGTTGGGTCTGATGATCTCATCCTTCATATCTTCTTCTGCATCCACAAACAGAGGCTCCTTCCTCAGACTCAATGAGGCTTTCAAAATCGGTTTACTAACTGCTGCGTGCCAGTGACCTGCCCCATCTGTCACATCCACAGACTTTGACGGTCGGCTACCTCGCCTCAGGTGGGGAACATGAGGCCTCTCAATATCCAGAGGCTGCACAGATAGGCGAGCCATATCAGCCCCAAGGCTGTCACGTCTGCGAAGCGCTTCAGCACAGCCAGCTGCATCATCTCGGCAGCCCTTGCGGAGTTCCAGGGCCTCCAACTCTGATGCGGAACCGCGGGCCAGTGCCACTACTTCTCCCAAAAGACGACATTCTGCCTGGGCCAGGAAGAGCTCAAAAGCCAACTGGCGGAGATGACCCGAGCCTCCTGGATGTTCCTGAAAATAGAATTGGGAGTCATGGTCGCAGGTGTAGCCAATTGTGCGCATTAGAGATCGGAGTTCAGCGTCAGAAATTGCGGCCTTTAGATGGTACACATATGGGCCAGTGAAAGTCTGTAAGAGAAAAACAGTTGAATCGTATTATCAATGTGTACTAAAAAAATATAACTAAAAATACATTGTTGAAGGAGAGGCTCTTGCTCAGTGTTCAAAACTGGTTAAACTACCAATGCATGGTCACAAAGAACCACAATGCATCACACCGCATAGCTGTTGGAGTTTCTCTTGCATTCAAACCCGTAAAATTAGAGTTCAGCGGTCAACCGTAACGCTAACTTTTGATTGACATCAGAGAAGAATTAAGATATAAAATGCTTATTATTGTGCTTTCAGCGTGACGTTAAACTATATTGTTATCTATTTTATAATGAAAGGTCATGTAAGATTCACATATTTTCCAAATGTTCAGATGTACCGAATATTGCAGAGAGTAAGGTGAACTAACATAACAACAATGGCTGAGTGATCTCTTGCTGAAATTACTAAACGTGTAATCTTTAAAGGGGGACTGCACTTTTCAAGGAACTTTGCCTATCATTCAAAATCATTATGAAACGGATGTATTTTTCAAATGCATTCTAAATATTAAAAAATGCAATTACAGTCCGGATACAACTGCACTATTCTGCCTATAAAAACATCCAACCACCTCCATTAAGCTTTTATAGATGATATTAGTTATATATATGTAATGTAGTAATGGATACATTTATAATCACAATTAATATTTACAAATTTTGCCCATTTTAAGCATACGCGCCAAATTAATTTAAAAAATGCAACACAACGTTCGATTTTTTACCGCACTACATCACTGATTACTACTCACTGCAGACTTTGTGAGAGCCAACGAACATCATAAAACAACACTTACTGAGAAAAGATCTGCTGTCATTAGGAGGCCGGCTGCTAGGATGTTCATATATTTCCGTTTATATCAAGAATGACTCATAACCCCTTTGCGAAGAAAAGCAAGGTGGAACCAGGCGTCTTTAAATTGGCAACAAATTGGGATTAAATTGGCTGTTAAAGTTTACCAACTTGTCGGAATACATCCTTGTTCTTCTATTTTCCAGGTGGGAAGCATGACTTATAATGTACAATAAAGTTTGACACATGAAGGAAAAGAGAAAGAACTTTACCACTTGATGTCGTCAAGGACATGCAAGCTTGTGATCATGATGCTGCTATATACAGTTTATCTGTGCTAACGCTTATAATAACAATATCATTAATATTTGGTTAATATTAAAGTCATGAAATGTAAATGGAGTATTTTTGACATTTTTATATGGTTAGTTATTGTGTTTTATGGGCAAAATAGTGGATCCTTTGGCTACGCTGTAAGAGGACTTTCATTTACGTTGATTTAATATTTAGAATACATTAAAGAAAAATATCCGTCGTTATGTCTTTTATTATGATTGTGAACATTAGACTAAATTCCCCAAAAAGTGCAGTTGCTCTTTAAAGTAACAAAATTATGTAACTCACAATCACACAAAATACTATGGCAGTCATCCGATTATTAAAAATTTGCTCTGACAAGAATTTTCGCATCTCTACTTTAAATGATCAATGCTTACATAGACTAGCTGTTTAAAAGAAAATTAAGGAGAAGATTGTGGATAAAATTTGGTTATACCTCACTGTTAAGAAAAGTATAGCAGCTTGTAACTATAGCACTGTATGTGTTAAGATTTGATCAACATAGAGACAACTAAATATTAGTGTTTCTTAGTCTCTTTGCTATAAATTATGTATTATCGATCGATCATACAAACAAGAATAAGAATATAAAAGGTGCACCCACTATCTGAAATATGGCAATGGTGGAAAATAAAGGCAGTTATAATACAAATGTAGTTTAAAAGTCAATATTGAAAGAAGCATATCTTTGAGCAGCAAAAAAACTGAAGAAATAAACTAACCTTTATACATCTGAATTCTTTCTTCCAGGGGAAGAGCAAAAGGTTGGTGCAGATTGTTTCTAGGGTGTGGAAAGCTCTCTCCAAGCTCCTGAGGTTGCCTCCTCTTTGGCAGCGGAGCGAACTTTCAACAACTTCATAAAAGCGCACCATGCGGAAACGCTGTCCTGGATCTGGCTGATAGGCCCCAAGTAGCGCTGTGGCTGTGGAAAGTAGTGCCTCGCTGTCCTTGTGTCTTCTTTTGTCACCATCATGTGGATTTGCCATCACAGACAGTCCCCCTCCATCTTCCAGGCGCCGCTCCAGTGCCCCCACATACCTTCGAAAGAGGTCCTCCTTTAACTTTGCATCCATTTTATGCAGCAGCCTAATTGTCAGCTGTTTGCCTTTTTTGAGAGAGCCTCAACCCCTTCGCAGACCCTGCACAAGGATGCCACATTTAAGCATCATTTTGGGTTATCAATATTGTTTGTATGTACCGGCACACACTCAACGTTTATAACGTTATTGAGGGTGACGAAGAAATGAGTCTCAGCAAGACATTCCCTCCACAAAGAGATGCCACACTCAGTTGTGGTGGTTTAGCTGCCGGCTGCATGGATGTCTTCTAATGGGCATCTCTGTTACTGGCTCTAACACTGATTTATTTTCAGAGACACCAGCCAATGTTGCTTTAGATGATTTGAGGACTGTCTTTTGCGTCACGCTCTGTTAAAAAAAACATTGTAGCTAATACATCCCACGGAATCAGAAAGTGCAGTGATGCAAGGTCACGCGGACTCATCAAGTCAGAATCCTAATGGTGTGATTTTCCTGAGCCAGCTCCAAACTGTAATGACACAAGGAGAGAACAATGTGAACATTCATATGACATACACACAACATGAATCAAACAGTAGATGTCAGTTATTGTTAATCTAGCAAATAAGGAAAATAATTGAAATTCATCACTAATTATGTAAAAAAGTAAGAGCAAATGTGTACAAATGTTAGTCGGAAGCACTGAGCTCTCTCACATTTCTCATCTGCCGCTACACTCAGAAGATGTGGGTTTGAATCCATAAATGCAAATGTGAGTCAGAGTAAAGTATTGGTCTGTTTCTTAGATTTACATGACGTCATGTACAGCTCGCTTTCGACTCAATAAATGTATGTGGTAGTCAAGCCTGCGTCTGTTGTCAATGGGTAGTAGGCACCATTTAGTCTTTCTCGAAAAAAAATACCCTATGATTGCCTTGTTTTCGGTTGTATGAACCATCCAAATTGCGAAAAGGATACACGTTTATTCAGTTAAGTTGAAGTTAAAGTTACAGTTAAAGTTAGAGTACCAATGATTGTCACACACTTCATAGGTCCTTGGGAGGTAATCAAGAAGTGTGGAAGAGTGCAACATTTTATGTAACGACGTAGAGAAAAGCCGCTCACACTCCAGTTCAATGGTGCAGAGTCGTGGAAGAGTGCAACATTTTATGTAACGACGTAGAGAAAAGCAGCTCACACTCCAGTTCAATGGTGCAGAGTCGTGGAAGAGTGCAACATTTTATGTAACGACGTAGAGAAAAGCCGCTCACACTCCAGTTCAATGGTGCAGAGTCAAAGAACGCATGACTTTGCAGTGACCACTTCGTTAAACGTTTGTTTGATATACTTTCAATGTTTATCTTTTCCCATTTGAGAATTCTCTTGATATCATTTGTATTTCCTAAAACATATTTTTCTACAAGTGTTTCGTAAAGCACTAACTTGGTAAGTTTAAATTAAAAAAAATATCAGGAAACGTCAATCGATAATCAATGTCTTTATTGTGAATAAAGTAATGCAGAAAGTTCTAAAATTTGGTTGACTGCAGCAAGCCACATTCCTGAGAGATCCGAACAGCTCCTTTATTAGGCAATTATGTTCCAGTTTTGCACACATTTCCATTAATTTAATAAATGGGATGGGATGTTCTCAAAAAAATATATTTTTTTTTAAAAAGTTGCAAGTGATCAACGCTTATTTAGTGAAACGAAAAGAAAATGTAAAACTGCATGAATATACATAAATTAAAGATACATCAATAAATCGATTTTTAATTGGATCGTAGCTCCTGAAACGTAATCGAATCGTGAGGTGGCCAAAGATTCCCACCTGATTGATTGATTTGATTGAAACTTTTATTAGTAGATTGCACAGTTCAGTACATATTCCGTACAATTGGCCACCAAATAGTAACACCCGAATACGTTTTTCAACTTGTTGAAGTCGGGGTACACATTAATCAATTCATGGTAACCATGGTAACCTCTTGTTATATTTTGATCAAGATGGGAAAAACATGCGTACTAGTATATGGTGTGTGCAACAACAACTATGCAACAAACATAGCTTTAGATGCAAAGTTTAATCATGAAATGCAACCTTAACCAAGCAAAAACAGATGCATATTGATCTGGGAGTCTTGATACCAATTTCCTTGACCCATCCATACGCAAAGAACTTCTACGCCTCAATACTTTTCCAAGTCTCCCTCCATTTTGTCATGTAGAATGAGGTTTGGTGCACAAGATAGTTTGACATAATTAGAAACTCCACTGACGAATAATACTTGATACCACTTTTTTGGCTCGTATCTGCTTTATAGCAGGCAAATCTCGGCCCCCTGCGTACTCAAAGACTATACGAGCTGCTTGCTGCCCAACAGCAATCTTGGCTTGGTTGACCACCACGGTTATTCACTTCTGGGAATAAGTCAGCAGACAATGGCGTGGAACCCCGTAGAGGCCACCACAGTGTATTTTTTATTTTTTTTATTAAACTTTTGTGGCTGTGTAGAAGTTGCTGGTTGTATCAGCTCTGTTCTTTTAATGTCCTTTCTGTTCTTTGATGTTTCCCTCTTCCACAAATTTTTATATGTAAAATGGCAATGAGTTTTGTTTTTTTCTTGGCCTTGAACACCCTCTCAGGGGGCACAGGCTTAAACTGAAACCCATGCCCCTCTCAGCTTTTACCTGTTTCTCATCATTTTTGTAAGGGGCGCCGGAAGTTGGCAGACCTGTCAGCAATCTGGTTCGGTCTTCCTATAATGTTTGTCTGCTGTTGAACGGGATTATTAAAGTATTTCTGATTATGATACAAGCATTATGTGCCCTGTGATTGACTGTCCACTTCTCACTCAAAGTCAGCTGGTGTAGGCTTCAGCTCACCCAGGCAACACAGAATAGAATGGATGGATGTGATGTGAGTGGAAGAATAAAGAAACCAAGAACGGAATATGTCTTACAGCAGTGTTTTTCAACCACTGTGCCGCAGCTGTGCCGTAAAATACAGTCTGGAGATTATTTAATTTCACCTACTAGGGGTTAAAATATTTTTTGCAAACCAGTGATTATAGTCTACAAATAACGTACCATTGGGTGTTGGTGCCGTCTAGAGCTCGGCAGAGTAACCATGTAATACTCTTCCGTATCAGTAGGTGGCAGCCGGTAACTAATTGCTTTCTGGAGGTGGGAACATGGTTTGTCGTGATCCCAATATGCAGACGACAGTATGCAAGTGTAAATGTATCTAATGCTTAAACCAAATATAAACAAAAGGCGAGTACCCCTAAGAAAAGGCTTTGAAGCTTAGAAAAGGCTATACAGAACAAAACTAAAACTGAACTGGCTACGAAGTAAACAATAACAGAATGCTGGACGACAGCAAAGACTTACTGTGGAGCAAAGACGGCGTCCACAAGGTACATCTGAACATGACATGACAATCAACAATGTCAACACAAAGAAAGACAGCAACAACTTAAATACTATTGATAGCTGCAACAAAGCAACTGTAGGGAATAGTACTTAAAGGAAGACATGAAACTGCTTAGGGCTGGGCGATATATCGATATAAACGATATATCGCAGGTTTGTCTCTGTGCGATATAGAAAATGACTATATCGTTATATTCGATTATATGTTCTCACACAGTTGCTTTTAGGTGCGGGCATTACATTACTGGCGTTTCTCACTCCTTCTCGTCTCTCCTTCTCACAGAGATGTAAAACAAGCCCGCCTTTTTACATAGGTCACATACTGTCGCGTGTTTAGCGTCATACGCTCGCCGAACAGAGAGGTAGCATCATGGCTAACGTAAGCTGAAACAGGCCGTGCAAGCAGAGCGGAGTGGAGCGAAGCTTGTGACAATACAAGAGAGAGAAGGTCCGAAACTGATCACAAATGGAGGAAGAACAATAAATGCCCAAAATAAAGAGCATCATCTGGTGGTGGTTTGGCTTCAAGTGGGAAGATATTCAGCAGACAACAGCAATATGCAAAGTATGCTGAAGAAGTGTTACTACAAAAAGATAGCAACACTATTAATTTGTTCTTTCATTTAAAAAGTCACCCGAGAGAGAATAAAGAGTATTTAATAAATACAGTCTGGTCAATTGACTTAGTTTTGGATTTCCCTCTCTGCATGAAAGTTTAAAAGTAGCATATATTAATGCAGTATGAAGAAGAATGTTTTAATGTAGACACATAGAATCATCATACTGCTGTGATTATATGCATCAAGTGTTCATTCAAGGCCAAGGCAAAATATCGTAATATATATCGTACATCGCAATATGGCATTAAAATATCGCAATATTAATAAAAGCCAATATCGCCCAGCCCTAAAACTGCTACAGGAAAATACCAACAAAACAGGAAAAGCTACCAAAATAGGAGCGGAAGAACTAAAACACTACACACAGGAAAACGTCAAAAACCCCCAAATAAGTCACGGTGTGATGTGACAGGTCGTGACAGTACACTTACTTTGAGACAAGAGCTATAGTTATATATATGAAGTGAAGTGAATTATATTTATATAGCACTTTTCTCTAGTGACTCAAAGCGCTTTACATAGTGAAACCCAATATCTAAGTTACATTTACACCAGTGTGGGTGGCACTGGGAGCACGTGGGTAAAGTGTCTTGCCCAAGGACACAACGGCAGTGACTAGGATGGCGGAAGTGGGAATCGAACCTGCAACCCTCAAGTTGCTGGCATGGCTGCTCTACCAACCGAGCTATACTGATATGAAGCATCGTTGGTTCTGGGGCATCACGGTGGAACAGGGGTTAGTGCATGTGCCTCACAGTACGAAGGTCCTGATTAGTCTTGAGTTCAATTCCGGGCTTGGGGTCTTTCTGTGAGGAGTTTGCATGTTCTCCCCGTGACTGCGTGGGTTCCCTCCGATTACTCCGGCTTCCTCCCACCTCCAAAGACATGCACCTTGGGATAAGTTAATTGGCAACACTAAATTGGCTCTAGTGTGTGAATGTGAATGCAGTCTGTCTATATGTGTTGGCCCTGCGATGAGGTGGCGACTTGTCCAGCGTGTACACTGCCTTCCGCCTGAATGCAGCTGAGATAGGTTCCAGCGACCCCCCACAAACCCAAAAGGGACGAGTGGAAGAAAATGGAAAGATGGATGGTCGGTTCTGGTTTTAAGTAATTTCTAACATTTGCGACAACAACCTTTTACTGTCAATATCGGCTGCTGAGTTTCATTTTTTAACAATTTCTGCTGGTGATGGTATGCCTCCGCATTTTTCCAAAGCAAAAAATGTGTCTTGGCTCAAAGAAGGATGAAAAACACTGTCTTTGAGACAAAAAGACATTCTTCCAGTTACAGCCAAAACCATACAGAGTTTTAAAAGTGAAGAGGGGGCAATTAAATGTAATGTAGAAATAAATACAGTCCATCCATCCATCCATCTTCTTCCGCCTATCTGAGGTTGGATCGCGGGGGCAGCAGCCTAAGCAGGAAAGCCCAGACATTCCTCTCCCCAGCCACTTCGTCCAGCTTTTCCCGGGGGATCCCGAGGCGTTCCCAGGCCAGCCGAGAGACATAGTCTTCCCAACGTGTCCTGGCTCTTTCCCGTGGCCTCCTACCTGTTGGACGTACCCTAAACACCACCCTAGGGAGGCGTTCGGGTGGCATCCTGACCAGATGACCGAGCCACCTCATCTGGCTTCTCTCGATATGGAGGAGCAGCGGCTTTACTTTGAGGTCCTCCCGGATGGCAGAGCTTCTCACCCGCCACCCGGCGGAGGAAAATAATTTTGGCCGCTTGTACCCGTGATCTTGTCCTTTCGGTCGTGTCCCAAAGCTCATGACCATAGGTGAGGGTGGAAACGTGGATCGACCGGTATATTGAGAGCTTTGCCTTCCGGCTCAGCTCCATCTTCACCACAACGAATCGATACAACGTCCGCATTACTGAAGAAGCCGCACCGATCCGCCTGTCGATCTCACGATCCACTCTTCCCTCGCTCGTGAACAAGACTACTAGGTACTTGAACTGCTCCACTTGGGGCAGGGTTTCCTCCCCAACCCGGAGATGGCACTCCACCCTTTTCCGGGCGAGAACCATGGACTCGGACTTGGAGGTGCAGATTCTCTTTTCGGTCGCTTCACACTCGGCTGCGAACCCGATACAGTGAGAGCTGAAGATCCCGGCCAGATGAAGCCATAAGGACCACATCGTCTGCAAAAAGAAGAGACCTAATCCTGCAGCCACCAAACCGTAGCCCCTCAACTGCGTCTAGAAATTCTGTCCATAAAAGTTATGAACAAAATCGGTGACAAAAGGACAGCTTTGGCGGAGTCCAACCCTCACTGGAAAACAATATATGAATAATATAAATACAGTATTTGGGGAAAATTCTTGTTAGATAGTTAAGATAAATTAGGTCAATTGCTAATTACTTATTCCTGTTACAAAACACTACCCTAAACCAATCAAACAGCCAATACATGAATTAGCAGACGATATCAAAATCGTTCACTTTTGTATTCCACATTGTCAATTTTGACAATGTGTTTAAATCTCATGCATGATCAACATCTCTGCAGCCATAAATCATGAGCAGATATACCGTGTAGTGTTGTAAGCATTTTACCAATCTCGCGCACTTTGCAAATTATACGTCATTTCCATTGTGCGTAAGCAATTTGCATATCGCAAGACGAGATTTAAGACGAGATTTTGTGGATGGTTAAGTCAGTAACCCTACATTATTATATTTTATAAATAGTAAACCAAGTTGTTGTAGTAGTTTAGTCGTGGATGTAAACTGTATAGTGGTTAGGGTTAGTGATGGGTCCGGCAACAACGATGCATCGGCGCATGCGTCGAGCTCATAGAGCGAAACCCTGTGTCAGTGCGCGTACTGCTCTTAGAAAGTCACGTGATCGATCATTAGCTGTTTTGGTCACCAGACCGATACGCGAACTGTGTCGCGCTGGCACCTGCGCGCCAACCTGTGTTTATAAGGAAGCGCATCTGTCAACGAGATGCTGCTGCCAACAGAATCGCCGCACTTCTGTCGATGGTCATTTGTCATTTATCGTCGTCAGAGATCATTTCTAACCATGTGGGAAAATTTTGATTGTATATCGGGAAAAAAAAGGTATTTGTGTTAATTTCCTTGTCGTTTCATCCTGTTCTATCAAAGTTTCTAGCATTGTCCCACCCACACAAACATCCTATTGGTTACATTAAAAAGCAGTGAAGGACAATCTGTTCGATAGCTTAGTTGGTAGAGTGGAGGGCTGTAATATTTCATGCTGAGTTCCTCAGGGGACTTGTTCAAATCCAGCTGGGACCCATTAACTTTTTACCATGAACTGATTAACGTGGACCCCGATTTAAACACGTTGAAAAACTTATTCGGGTGTTACCATTTAGTGGTCAATTGTACGGAATATGTACTGTACTGTGCGATCTACTAATAAAAATTTCAATCAATCAATCAGTGCCTATTCATAGCGCATGTAAAAAAAAAATAAAATAAAATAAATAAATTCCCAGTCCACAAGTAGCTTAATTCATAACACATTCTCTTAAATTTCCATGTTATGATACATGTGCATACCATTTAGTGGTCAATTGTACGGAATATGTACTGAACTGTGCAATCTACTAATAAAAGTTTCAATCAAACAATCAAGTTCACATTATTTACTGACTGTATCTAAAAAAGATAGAACTATATTTTTATTTAAATGAAGATATGAAATAATCCTAAATGAAATGCAATGATTTGGTTTATATTATTGTATATACCAGGTCATAAAATCAGTGTCAGTTGAGTCGGTCCATAGGTTGCCTGTAGGGATTTTTAATGTCCAGCAGATGTCAGTGTTTAGTGACACAGTATCAATACAGTTTTGCAATGTGTCGAAACGACACATGAAGCCTCATCAACCCATCACTAGTTAGGGGTAGACTGATTTGAGGGAAATACTCAGTTATATTGTCCCGACTACAAATGAATAGATTTAAATACGTTTTTAATAAATTATTTTGACACCAAAAACATGTATTTGCGCCCATTGATTTGCAAAATGTGCACCACACATTTTTCAAATATATAGCTGGAAGCAATTTACAAAAAGATTGCGCATTATACAAATTTGCAAAATGTGGTTGCGCATTTTGCAAATTGCTCACATTGGTATTGTGCCTAAAACAGTAGCAAGGGCCCCCAAATGAGCGAAAGCAGTGAACGCCCATTTCAGCGTCGCTGGTTGGTTAGCTTTAGCTCCTAGGCTATAGTTTATGGAAATGTATCTATTTTGTAAGCAGTTCATTATTTAGCATCACTGAGATTAAGTGCGCGTATGTTAGCGTTCAAATGGCCTTTTAATGGAACGTTCCGTGAGGAAAAAGAGCGGCAGCAGCAGCTCGTCTTACCCTAAAACAAGTGATAGCCGTAGCTAGCGACGCCTTCTCAGCTGTTGGAAATTCCCATCATATCAATGCGCATGTGCGGGACAAGAACGTCAGATCCAGGCGGCGGGTGAGGGGAGGGGTCAGCGCGGCACTTCTTTAATCAAAATACGATTTATTAAAAAATAATAAAAATTAATAACATCACTTTTTAATATTATTTCTTCATTTATGGTCATTGACCATAAATGTGTTTTTGTTTTCTTTTCCGACGAAGTGTCCATGTTCACGTCGTCACCGTATATTTCAGCTATTTTTTATTTATTTTTTATTTTTTTTAATCCGAAACAAAAAAAAAATCGATACGCAAAACACAACGTGCGCTCGCAGGGGCCTGATATTGTTTTAATAAAATATACAAAGTAGTGTTAAAAGGCTTTCCGTTTAGGGCCCGCCCTCGCGCGAAAGCACATGTGACGTGGTCACGTGGTTGCTGGAAACGAACACAGGGTGAAGAAAAGAAATGGCGATGCTCGGAGGCTTCAGCTCTACACAGCACAAGAAAAACATATCTGACACCAACAGCGACGTGTCAGAATTCGTCTGTCCGGTCTGTCTTGAAATATTCGACAGTCCCGTCACAACACAATGCGGCCACACGTAAGTACTTGCCAGTCTCGGTCCTTGTATTTGGTAACGTATGCAGCAATCAAAGGATCGTCTAACGTTAAGTGGTGGACAATAACGCTTGTTTAGCAAGCCATCGTTGCTCTACTTTTAGTTTAAAATCTTTTTAAGGCCTTGTAGGACAAGGCTGACGTGCATGACCACTTAACAATTTCCCTCCGTCCTCTGTTTTAACCCACGCCCTGTTTAACGTGCGCGTTAAATCAATGAGATGATTACTTTCACATCCCATTTTTAGAGTGAAAACCCGCTGCGAATACATTTCCAATCTGTGCTATTTAGCAAAACAATGCTACTTTGTTGCTACATCAGTTTTGTTTACACCGGGAGAGCTCGCATGGGAGTTGTAGTCCTTTCCGTATGGTCCACCCATCCATTTCCTACCGCTTATTCCCTTTTGGGCGGAAGGCGGCGTACACAGGGCCAACACAGATAGACAGACAACATTCACACTCACATTCACACACTTGGGCCAATTTAGTGTTGCCAAGCAACCTATCCCCAGGTGCATGTCTTTGGAAGTGGGAGGAAGCCGGGGTACCCGGAGGGAACCCACGCATTCACGGGGAGAACATGCAAACTCCACACAGAAAGATCCCGAGCCCGGGATTGAACCCTGACTACTCAGGACCTTCGTATTGTGAGGCAGACGCACTAACCCCTCTTCCACTGTGAAGCCGTCCGTATGGTCCATCCATCCATTTTCTACAGCTTATTCCCTTTGGGGTCACGGGGGGCACTGGTGCCTGTCTCAGCTACAATCGGGGGGAAGGCGGCGTACACCCTGGACAAGTCTCCACCTCATTGCAGGGCCAACACAGATGGACGGACAACATTCACACACTAGGGCCAATTTAGTGTTGCCAATCAAACCATCCACCCTGTCAAACTCCACACAGAAAGATCCCAAGCCCGGGATTGAACCCTGACTACTCAGGACCTTCGTATTGTGAGGCAGACGCACTTAGCCCTCTCCCACCGTGAAGCCCTATGTACAGGATTGTCGCAGAAAATTTGAATATTGTGATGAAGTCCTTTTTATTTTCTGAAATGAAACTAAAAACATGAAAATGTCATACATTCTGGATTCATTACACATCAACTGAAATATTGAAAGCCTTTTATCATTTTAATATTGCTGATTATGGCATACAGCTTAAGAAAACTAAAACATTTGAATATTTCCTCAGACCAAGTAAAAAAAAAAAGATTTATAACAGCAAAACAAAATCAAACATTTGAAAATGTCAATTAATGCACTCAGTAATCAATCAGGAATCCTTTTGCACGGATTACTGCAATCAGCCTGTGGCATTGCTGAGGTGTTATGGATGCCCAGGATGCTTCACTAGCGGCCTTTAGCTCATTTGCATTATTGGGTCTGGTGTTTTCCAGTTTCTTCTTCACAATACCCCACAAATTCTCTATGGGATTCAGGTCAGGGGAGTTGGCAACCCAATCACGGACAGTAATGCCATGGTCAGTACACCAGTTACTGTGGTACCCTGACTCACCAAGACACAGGATGGTGTTGACCATTAAAACTAATCCAAAAACGATAGTTTAGTGGGTCCTTTTCAAAAAAGTTCAAAGTAAAATATTAATACACAGATTCCGTTACAGAACATACACAAATCCAATTACCAACTAAAAGAAAGGAAAAAGACAATTCTCTAAATAACAAAATAAAATAACAGTTCACTGACATATGCAGATCCAGTTACAATAAAAGAAAGAACACCCCCCCCCCCCCCCCCCTCCCCCCAAAAAAATATCAGTACAAAGATCCGGTCACAGAACATACACAAAAAAGTTCTCAAACTGATGACATGAAAGATGAACTCTTTTAAGTCTAAAACATGACTTTACATGTTTCTTAAATGCTTGTTTCATCCAAAAACATGCTGGTTGACGTAGAGAAACATGTTCACCTGACCGATCTGTGTTAAAGCTTCACAACAAACAAAGAAACACCGGCTGTGTCTCGGTGCTAAAGACAGCTGCAATACACCGCTTTCCACCAACAGCATCGTTCTTTATAGTCTCCATTATTAATTGAACAAATTGCAAAAGATTCAGCAACACAGATGTCCAAAATACTGATGAATTATGCGATGAAAAGAGACGACTTTTAGCCGTAAGTGGTGCTGCGCTAATACGTCCCCTCCAACCAATAACGTCACAAACACACGTCATCATACGCGTCATTATTCCGCGACGTTTTCAACAAGAAACTCCGCGGTAAATTTAAATATGTAGTTTAGTCAACTAAACCGGCCCTATTGGCATTTTGGTCCGAGACCCTTTGGGACTGTGTGACAAGGGGTGTCACTTTCGTGACCTCTGTGGTGCTTTTTTTGTGGACTTTTGGATCTGCCTCCCGGGAGCCTTTTGGCCATGGAGACCAGCTGCTGGGTCTCTGCCACACCGGAGTCGGTTTGGAGGGACTGGAGGAGATGCAGATGAGGGGACAGGGCTGCGGAGCTAGCACTGAGCGCTGGGACAGAGAGGCTTCGCGGTGTCTTGACTGGGTGAGCAGGTGTCGGACACCTCAGTCTCCTTGGACGTATCCTTGCTCATCCATGCGGACTGGACATTGGCCGAGTGTGGAGTCGGCTGTCTTGGTTGCTTTGTTGGGTCTGTTTCTGTCTCTGGCCATCCTCCCTCCACCCCAGCGGACGATGGCGTGGAACACAGCAGAGGCCACCACAGTGGATATGTTTCTTTTACTTTTTATTCATAGCTGTATGTAGAAGTGTCTGGTTGTATCTGCTGCTTTAATGTCTTTAATGTCCTATGTGTTCTTTGATGTTTGATGTTTCCCTCTTACACACATGTAAGAGGGATGTGTACTATGGCTATGAGTTGTTGTTTTTTTCCCTTGGCCTCAGTCTGCACCCCCACTCCAGGGCCCAGGCTAAGACCGATTTTTTTATTTTATTTATTTATTTTTTTTTTAAATTTATTTTAATCTTCTATTCTTTTCTCCCATCCCCCCCTTGTTTACCTGTATGTCATCTTTTTTGTAAGGGGCGCTGGAAGCCGGCAGACCCGTCAGTGATCCTGTTCTGTCTCCCTGTAATGTTTGTCTGATCTTGAATGGGATTGTGCTGAAAATTGTAATTTTCCTGAAGGAACTCTCCTGACGGAATAAATAAAGTACTATCTAATCTAATCTATCTAATGTGTTGCAATGTTAAGATTTCATCATTGATATATAAAGTATCAGACTGTGGGGTCGGTAGTAGTGGGTTTCAGTAGGCCTTTAAGTAAAGGATTTTTTGCCAGACTATGTCGTGAACCAAAGACAATACTTTTTGTTTTTAAAATGTTTAAAACCAGTCTTATTACTTATAACCCACTCAGTAACAGCATCTAAGACAGATGGACACTATGACAGATTTAAGTTATCCTATTGAAGAAGCAGAATGATATAATGTGGTGTCATCAGCATAAAGTACCAAACTGGATTTTTGAGTCACAAGAGGAAGTTCATTTGTAGGCTCAATAAATGTGCTCTCTGTCTCAAATGCCGTCTACTATCAGAATCAGAATCAGATAGACTTTATTATTCCCCGAGGGGAAATTAAAATTTTCAGCACAATCCCATTCAAGATCAGACAAACATTACAGGGAGAAAGAATAGGATCGCTGACTGGTCTGCCAACTTCCGGCGCCCCTTACAAAAAAGGTGAGATGCAGGTAAACAAGTGGGGGGGAATGGGAGAAAAAAATAAAAGATTAAAATAAAATGAAAAAATCTACATGTGTGTAAGAGGGAAACATCAAACATCAAAAACACAAAAGACATGAAAGACATTAAAGTAGCAGAGCTGATGCAACCAGCTAATTCTACATACAGCAATGAAAAAAAAGTAGAGTAAAAATATACACTGTGGTGGCCTCTGCGGTGTTCCACGCCATCGTCTGCTGGGGTGGAGGGAGCATGGCCAGAGACAGGAGCAGACCCAACAAAGCAACCAAGACTCCACTCTCGGCCGCCAACCAACTCTCAGCCAGTGTCCAATCCGCATGGATGAGCGAGGATACATCCAAGAAGACTGAGGTGTCCGATACCTGCTCATTCAGCCAAGACACTGTGAAGTTTGTCCGTCCCAGCGCTCAGTGCCAGCTCTGTACTACAATTGTTTATGAATTATGTGTTAGTCAAGAATAATTTAACTCTCATAATGAAACCATCCATTGTCTTTTAACTTATGGAAGGTTGAGGAAAAAATACGGGCCAGATCTTAGTTTTCTATTAGTCCAATACGCATTCTGAAAGCACTCAAACAAGAAAATAGTAGAATTCGAAAAAAATAAAATACAATGTACCGAGAAAAGTGGAACAAATTATAAGATCTGGGCCCTAATTTATAAAATTGCGAGGATTCTAATGTCGATTATTGCCTTACCAAAAACTCAGAATGTACCTCTTCCAAAATTAATTCAGATTTAATGCTGGGCACATACTATTGTCATTATAAATCACACATTTGGTGAATTGTGTGCAGAAGATGGTGCGTTCAATTTACCTTGAAAGTAGGAAGTCGTAGCCCGGAACAGCCTAGCTACAATCGTTCCAGTTAAAGGTCAGGAATCAAGATGGCCGCATCCAGGAATGCTGTTCTTGTGCTTGCTGTATCTGGATTTAGACAACTTTTGGACAAATAAGCAACCTTCAAACTTGGTGGATGGAGATACAAAGACGCCATTGGTAGTGATGTAGTACACATATACCACACATAATTTACAGTATGTATACGTCCAACAATACATTCTATTTGATTGATTTTTGATCTGACAAAAACTTGTCAGACGTGCAAATAAAAGATGTTACAGACGCTTCTATTTTTTTTACACTCAGAGGAACCATCTTTGAAAACCAAATCAAGGGTTAGTGAAGACTCCCCTACTTTTCGAGTTGTAAATCCAACTGCAGGGTCTTTCCAGTTTAAACTTCTGACTAGGAACTCAAATCCCTCCCAGAACAAATGGAACACACCATAGTTCTAACCTGGGGTTCTCCAAGTACTTCTTTCAAGATATTCCACAAATGGCAATGCTTATTAGCTGAATATGAATATATGATTAAAACTATCACTTCTTGGACCACCAATGGGAAAAAATGGACAAGGTGACTCCAAAGAAGTAAGCAATATTTTTAGATTGGTGCTTACTGAGTCGAGCATCGGAGCATGACTATTTTTGGAGACACCTAGTTAGGGCCGGGCGATATATCGATATACTCAATATATCGCAGGTTTGTCTCTGTGCGATATAGAAAATGGCTATATCGTGATATTCTAGTATATGTTCTTACACAGCTGCATTTAGCTGCTGGCATTACACTGCATGTGTTTCCCACTCTTTCTTGTCGCTCCTTCTCACAGAGACATAAACAAGCGCACCTTCTTACATACGTCACGTGTGCAACGTCACACGCCCTCCCCGAACAGAGAGGTAGTGAAGTGGGTAACATTTGCTGTGATGATAACGGTGCGTTGCAAGTGGTAATACGAGACAGAGAAGGTGCCAATCTGGTAACAAATGAAGGAAGAATTAATTCTCAAGAAAAACAGCACGCGGTGCATTGTCTGGAGGTGGTTTGGCTTCAAGCGGGAATATGTTGAACAATTATGCGGCAAAAGAGTTGTTACAAAAAGTAGCAGCACTGCTATTGGATTTCCTATTATGCAGCTCATTTTTATTTGATACTTATTGAAATATCTTGTGTGACATCATGCACAAAAGTGCACTTTACTTCTTTTTAAAGTATTGTAGTGGCGTTCTGTACAAAAATTGCACTTTAATTTAGTGTTGTTTTGATGTCATCTTAGTGACATCATGCACAAAATTGCACTCATAGCTTGTTTTAAAATGTCTCTGACAATCTTGCACTTTGTTTTGAAATGACATGAATGTTTGTGCCACTGCTTAATAACTGTTTGATAAATACAGTTTTGCTAAATTGACTTAGTTGTGATTTCCCTCTCTGCATGAAAGTTTAAAATGAGCATATATACATGCATCAAGTGTTCATTCAAGGCTAAGGCAAAAATATCGCAATATATATTGTGTATCGTGACGTGGCCCAAACATAGAGATATTAATAAAAGGCCATATCGCCCAACCCTACACCAAGTAATGTATATGATTAAGAAATAAGAATTGTATTGCCAATATTTGGCCAATCATAGTGTCAGCTCCACTGAAAGAAAAGCAAGTTCTCATTTTAGCTTTCTGTTTGCATAGCTTTGTCTAAATAATCTGTCTTATTTATATTTCTTTATTATGTCAAGTAATGCAAAGGAGACATTCTGTTGCATGACACAAGTATTCACCGTTAGCAATTTTCAAAGCTCTTGTGGACAATTGGCACGCATACAAGATGATTTCAATAAATTATTGGCACAATATGTGGTTCTTGTACAGTTGTTTATTTTGTAAAATTATTTCAGGCCTCTTTTTGTCCCCATGCTTGTGTGGTTGATACCCATGTACTCCATCTTTTTTCTTTTGTCCAAAAACATGCCCTGTTAGGCCAATTGGAGACTTAAAATGTTCCATAACTGGTAACCAGCCCAAGGTGTACCCTGCCTTTTGCCCAAAGTCAGCTGGGATAGCCTTTTGAGTTGTGCTCACTGAGACTCTAATGCAGGGGTAGGGAACCTATGGCTCTAGAGCCAGATGTGGCTCTTTTGATGTCTGCATCTGGCTCTCGGATAAATCTGAGCTGACATTGCGTAACACGATAAGTAATGAATAATTCCACTTGTAATCACAGTGTTAAAAATAACGCTCAAAATATAAAAAATTCTCATGCATTTTGAATCCATCCATCCGTTTTCTACCGCACCTGTTCAAGAAGTTGCGTTAATGGTAAGAAGTTATGTATTTATTATTGGTTAGTGTGGGGCTTGCCCTCCTGGGGGTTCTTCAGACCACCAAGCACCGACATGAGAGCCTGTTTCAGGGTTACAATATTGTTTTATTTTTCAATAAGTCTCTCAGTTGCTTCCTAGCAATTGTCTTTTCCTCTTTCGTTCTCGCTCGCACTCTGACTCCAGCCCCAACCCCGTCTCTCCTCCTGGCTGCTGCTTATAACAGAGCGACAGGTGATTAGATATCAAGGCAAAGGTGTGCCATCTACGCATCTGTCGCTGATTTCGAGGCCGATCCTGGCAACAACCCGCCTCGCTGCAGGCCCGCGGGCCACGCCCCCTGCACAGTTAGCTTCAGAATAACAATGCTATTACAAAGAATAAGAGACCTATTATACTCTAGAAATGTTGGTCTTATTTAAAAATGCACACATTTAGTTGTTCAGTGTTGAAAAATTGTTTATGTGGCTCTTACGGAAATACATTTTAAAATATTTGGATTCTTGGCTCTCTCAGCCAAAAAGGTTCCCGACCCCTGCTCTAATGACAAGCAGTAAAATATAATAAACTTAAAGCACAGCCGTTGTCACTGCACGTATGCCATGTACAGTATTTGAAAAAAGTCTCTGAGCCATGTATTAATTAATTATTAGGTGTCCTCATATTTGAGATGATAGCACATTTCATAGATCAAAATGTTTTTATTAATGCTTAGGGGGAAATTAATTAATTTAAATTTTATTTTTAACTAGATTAAAATGTATTATGTGTCAGTCGACGACTTGAATGACACCACAGGCAGAAATTTCAACTGCACCAAAAGTCTCCAGTGCTTGCTAGTGTTACCATATCTGAGTTATTGTGTAGGAATATAGGGAAATAATGACAAAAGCGCACCTAATTTACTATCTTTGTTGCAAAAAAGGTTGGCAGGAATAATACATAACTTTTGTTCTCGAGAACATTCAAACTTTTATTTAATGAATCTAAAATATTAAAAGTCAATAATTTTGTGCATTTGCAACCAGTTACAATTATGCACAAAGCAAACTATAATTTGTTACCCAAGAACGTACAACAATTCCTATTCTAAACAAAAGAGGAAAAATATGAATTTTGGAACACATTTAACTTGATCCAGTTTAAGAAACTGTTCAAACTCTGTTTACAAAGGAAGAAGAATCCTCACAAACATCTTGAACATTGAAAAATTAGATAATCTTGTTCATCTTCTTATGTAATTCATAACTTATTAAAAACAATTTATTAATGAGAACTTTGGTTATGTATTACATTTGTTTGTGTTCTGCGATAAGGTGGCGACTTGTCCAGGGTGTACCATGCCTTCTGCCCGATTGTAGCTGAGATAGGCACCAGCGCCCCCCGCGACTCTAGAGGGAATAAGCGGTAGAAAATGGATGGATGGATGGATTTGTTTGTGTTACAAATTGAGCACAGGAAGTGAACTAACAGTGTTATAAATTGCTGTTAAATGAAAAAGGGGTAGGATAAATAAGCTCTGCTTCCGAACATGTTGAAATGCAAAACTGTAAATATGTGCTGTACCATGTTGTATCTGTATGCACTTTTTAAATACATTAAAAACATAACCATAACTCCTGGAACCACTGAAGAGGAAGGGGAAACTGTTTTGTATGTTGAACTTTCTATTTTTAAGTAATAGTTGTGCTCAAAGATTAAAACAAAATCTTCGTTCAAAGTTTGTCCTCCTTGTTTATCATTTATTTCTGCTTTAACACAGGTTCTGCCAGAGTTGTTTGCAGGAATGTTTGCGTCCGCAAAAACCTGTTTGTGCTGTATGTCGGGCCACTCTTGGCCATTGCACTAAAGCTGTGGAGCTAGAGGCATTGATTCAATCATCTGTGGCAGCTTGCAAAGGTTGTGGAACTCAGGTATGTTTTTAAAATTAAGAGATCACTTCAAACTAGGCTTAATAGTAATGTTTTGTAAAGTGGAAATCAATTCAATGAGGGACACTGGTCAACATCAACTTTTTGATCAATTTTTTTAAACCATGTTATTTACCAACTGATTCTGGGGTCCAACTGTGAGTGCAGACAAGGTTTAAGACACTTTATTTAAACATTTAAATATTCATAACTAAACTGATACAAAAAACTTAAAGACAATAAACAACTCAAGTGTTAAATGACAAAGGTATAGGTAGTTCACTCACATCAAGTCATACATCAGCATTCTTACTTGTCACGCAATTTTAAAAATAATTTAACCATTGTATAATGGAAAAATGGCAAAACATGGGCCTTCACTTCAATGACAAGTGAGACTTCACGGTGGACACAAGTATTGTGAAAAGGCTGGGTTGTTACTACTTTGATATTGACACAGTTTACAGCTTACTTAAATATATTCCACTTCTATTGCATCCTTTTTGCTGAAATCAGCATAAGCGCATGCTGACATCATACATGAAGTTATGTGTGACATAAGAGATATTTTTTTCAATACATGTTAGCTGAACTCTGCATCGTATAATTTGAAGAGCATTTGACTTTAGAAGTTCCTCTGTACTACTGTAGATTTTAAAAGCTTCACAACTCATTATATGCTGCTGCTAATAAACTATATGTTTGATTAACATTATCGAGTTCAAAGCGCTTATGTATTATCTTTGCCTCAAGAGTTTGAATGCATGTTTTCTTACTCTTCAGGTTGGCCTTTCTCAGATGAGAAGCCACACAGCTGCTTGTCTAAAATACCAGGAGTACATTGAGGAAGGTGTTCGTACTACTGCCCAGAGCCAACCTGCTATCATCAGGTAAGGATAAAAAGAACAGGATCCTATCAAAACCCCACTTGAGCTAGATTCTGCAGAAATCTGTAAAGTGAGATTGACATCTTGTCATCACTCATTAAGTAGGTCATGAACTCTGCATTAAGAAAGAGAGTTGACTTAATGTTGGTGCGCGCAAACCCAATGGGCCTGATTCGACTAGAATCCCAATACATCAAGTGGTAAAAAGCATGTGAAAATTATGAAAGTACATGTACTACTAGTGTGTGTGTTGCAGGTGATCTACTAAGACTGCGTCCACAAATTATAAGTAGAAAAGTGGTGCAGAGAATCCTATTTAAATGAGGATTTTGCTTCTACCACCGCCTTTCACAATACATGGACACAGTTGTTTACTGCACATCCATGGCATCATGTTCTAACCCATGTTGTGCAACATGCAGCATACTTGGGCACCTTTTCTAGGCAAAATAGACTCATGACTCCATTTTAATCCTTAACGATACCCACTTTTTAGTACGCTGAATGCATTCTGAAAGACACTGTCACTAACAATATGGTGTGCTGTAATGATCCAGATGCCAGAAAATGCAGCGTTACAACCATCTTCCATATGGAAGATGCATTGATTTGGCTTGGTGTTTGCTGGCCCCAAATCAGCCTTCTATCTCATGCAGCAGCTCAAATGATAGGTGCATCATGGTCACAGTGACTGTGGCGCAGCCATTTTTTCGTAACTGCTGTTTTGCGTGCTAATTATAAATTAATCACATTGCAACGTGTTAGTTTTAAGTGATTATATATAAGATTAACAGTATTTTTTGTCGTCTCACATAGTATACAACAACATTTGGATTTGTGTTCCATTTGAATTCCTAGCAGCATTGAGACATTTAACAGTATATTTACAAGTACAATATACAGTAGCATAAATAATAATAATATAATCAAGTTTAAAGATTTTAAATAAAGTATGTACAGGATATTAATTGCTTAAGAAGGTGCAGCTGTATTTCAGCAGCATCAGAATATTAAATTCGGAGAACGAGACAACATAATTCTTATATGATATGTAGGATATCTGCAATAGCAGCTGTATTAAAATATATGGTGTGTGTATTGTCCTGCGTCTGCTGTTGGAGTAATGAGGATTGAGTGAGCACGGTCATTGTTGATATTTGGAGTTCTTATATTCGACAAATATTCTGCACATGACTGAAGGCAAACACACTTGATGGATTGTGTAAGCTATTTTTTCCATTTGATTGATTTGATCCTCAGTGCTCGGCTTAGTAGATCACATTTGCGTGCACACAAACTTTTAGTAGATCAGGCCCAAAGTGTAAAACATGACTATGAAATAATAATTAACCCGTTTGTACAGGAAATACATAAGAAGAATGTTTTATTTCCTCCTCCAGGGCCTTACTGTCATATCAATAAGTTGATTTACTCGCTAATAGTTCTTTTTCCTTCTGGTTGCAAAAAACGAGAACTTAATGCTGTGTCAGTTGTAATCCCAATGTATTCCATGTGCCGCTTGTTAGAACCAGTATTGTACATGTGCAACAAGCAGTGGGATTGATGTAGTTGCCTGTGTCTTGTAGTCCAGTGCCAAACCGTTACACGTTTACCTGCCCTTATTGCAACTGCCAGAACCTTGATCAAGACGGCCTGGTTGAACACTGCACTTCTCAGCATGCTCGTGACGCACGCCAAGTGGTGAGAAGTCACTGTCGCATTTGCTGTCACAGCAACACTTGCTGCATTGCTTAAACATGTATTGTTTATGTTTTTGTGAAATTTAGGTTTGCCCCATCTGTGCCTCCATGCCGTGGGGGGACCCAAACTACAGGAGTACTGATTTTTTCCAGCACCTGAAGATTAGACACACCTTTTCATATGATACCTTTGTTGTAAGTTCACAGGTTCCTAATTGGAATGAAAATACAAATTATGTGACATGTTTTACCATGATTTGTGCAGGATTACTCAACAGATGAGCACACAATGATCCAGGAGGCTCTACAGCGCTCCCTTTTGGACAACTGAAGTGTGAAGAACAATCCAGAGGAAAGAACATATGATTGAAGGGGAGATGGCAATGTGATGTCTTGAGAAGGCAGAACAACTCGCTTGTATCGTCATTAATATTCACAAAGATGAGATACTCGCAGATCAATTTCAAAAGAGATTGTACCCATGACTTTAGTGGATTATTTTGGCGTAAATAAACCACGCAACACCTTGTCTGATTTAGGTCTGATATCGTGTGGCAGATGTGATGATCTCTAATATTCCTCCCCAGTTCAGCCTGTTGAATATTTTTTTATCCAGTTAAGCTGTTCCTAAAGCCCCCATACTACAAATCCAAGCTCAATAAGAGGGTACTACCACTCGGTGGCTAGCAGTTGCCAGTAAACTTAAGTCAACAAGTCAAGTAATGGTAATAATTGATGGTAATTTACTGACGGTGACTCAAAAGGGAGACATATTTGTCTGATTTTATTTGCAGGAGATCTTTTTTACACAGTGTATTGTGTGTGTTTGCTGGGTGTTTGAATGTTTTACTAAAAAGATAATTATGTGAGGAAATAACAAACCCAGAGATGTTTGAATGTGTCTCTACTGTCAGCGTGCCTGCTTGTAGGTCTTGTTCCTCACTTCTAAAACACACAGGGCTGAGGGTTCACTGCAAGGAGAGCGCCA